>NC_092054.1:41636818-41677319 GCF_003086295.3 Arachis hypogaea | reverse complement strand
TCATCGTTTCTTCCACTCCTTTTTCAAGGATCATTGCCTTGTTTATTTCTCCTTCTTTCCTCCCTTTGAAATACTCATCAAAAGCTGGGAATGCTGGGTCCATCTTGTGTAGATGTTCCCCTATGTAGTTAAGCTTGATTTGCGAACTGATGTTGTAATCAGCTTGGACTGAGTATCTTGCATTCTGTAAAGTGGTGGCTTCCTTGATTGCCAAGACATTGGCATCTTGGTGTTGGCATATGTGGCTGAAGGATTCCTGTAAGTGCAAATTCTGTTCCCTTTGCAGATCTAAGAATCTTGATTCAAAGTTCCTTTGCATATCCATCATTTTTAGGTGAAAGTCCTCTTGTCTCTCCTGAGACCTCATGTATTGTTGAGACATTCCTTCCATGATTTCCTGCATTCTGCTCATATCCATGGGGTCTCTGGGAATTCGTTGTCTTCTTTCTGGAATTGCTTGCTCTTCTTGCTCTTCTTCTCTGTCTTCTCCTTCCTGTCCTTCTTGTTCTGCTTCTTGCTCGGCTTCCGCTTGTTGCCCTTCTTCATTTCTTCTTCTTGTATGTCTTGGAGCAGTTGGGCCAAGAGTCATTCTGTACGCAGTTATGGCCAATCCAGGATATAGCCAATTAGGTCTTTCATCTTCAAGTGGTACTTGGGCATCGATGCATAGTCTAATGATGGTGCTAGGGAAGTGGAGCCAGGATTCAGGGTCACTTTTCTCACTAAACTCTTGTATCTGTTCAGCAATGAGTTTATGAACTTTGATCTCCCCTCCCACCATAATGCAATGTAGCAAGATGGCTCTTTTAGGGACTATTTCTGAAGAGTTTGCAGTGGGTAGGATGGATCTCCTAACTATTGCATACCACCCTTTAGCTTCAGGTGTTAGGTCTCCCCTTCTCAAGACTCTTGGAGCCCCTCTTGTTTTTCTCACCCATTCAGCTCTGATGGCACAAAGATCTTCAGCAATAGTCGTGTAGTCAGGTTCTCCTATCATCCTTTCCTCATAACTTGCTTGGCTGAAATGTATGTTTTTCAGGCCAAGAGTTTTCATGATTGCCTTGGGCTGAAGTCAACTTCCACCCCTCTCACATAGCTTTTGTACGTGGGTTTCTTGGTTGAGTCTTCCCTCACTGCATTTGCATAGAACTCCTTCACCAAGTTGATGTTGATTTTAGTGATTGGCTTAGTCAGGAGCTCCCACTTCCTCTTTTTGATCTTCTCCCAAACACCTGGGAACTCATCCTTTTCAAGGTCAAAGGGAACCTCAGCTAGTACCCTTTTAGGTCTCATCCATTCGGCTTGAATCTCATGGAAAACTGATTTGTATCTCCTTGCATCGAATTCCCTGTTCTCCTCCATTGGTTGCTTGTCTTTTCTTCTTTTGTGGCTAGATGAGGCTGCCATTGGTTCTTTGGTTTTGGTAAGTTACAAGCTAAAGTTGACAAGGTGAAGCAAGAAGTGTTGTTGGAAGTGTGGTGAGGTTGTTTTCGGCAAGAGATAGTTATGCTATGATGAAGGAAAATGTGCATGAAGGAGATTTGGTGGTGTTGAACTCGTTCCCCAAGTGGTTCTTTATAATGCCGCAAGTGAAAAATGGACGGCTAGGGTGGCTTGTGAAGGGTGGCTTGATGGTAAATATATGAATTAGGGAGAAGGACGAATTGCTTTTCAATTTCTTGGAAGTATTCTGGGTGCATTAGGTTGTACATGTAGCAATCTTTTCTTGCAGAACTTCCTTTTCCCATGTGTTAGCTTCAAAGACTTGTGAACTTTCTTTTTGACCAAGCACCGTACCTCCCTTTGTCTTTTTCCTCCATTTTTGTCTTTTCTTTTGTACCTGCACAAGCAAACAAGTGTGCTATCATTTTTCGGTCCATGTGAATGATGAATAGTACTTGCACATGTAAATCAATGATTAACTTCATGAGCTTAAAGCCGTGACTTGTGTATGTCTGCACACTTATTACTGGACACCAAACTTAGTGTTTGGTAAGGTCTCCTGATGACATGAAATCCATATTGGTTGTCCTTAATGAATGTGCATAATTCTAATAAATCATGGTCACTTTGGCTCTTTGATTCTAAACAAATTTACTATCCTAAGTGATTGAAACCAAAGTATTAAAACATGCGAATGGTCTACTTGTCATGAATTTCGAAATCCAGAGGAACTTCTTGCTTTTCATGAACCGTGTTCAAAGAGGAACACCAAACTTAATGTTTGGTTGTGCACTTTGCATGAAAAATTGAATGCATTTTGAATAAAATTTGGGTGCCTTCAGGCACACCAAACTTAGAGACAAATTGTATTTTACATGCAATGTTTAGTGCACTCTTTCAGCAGTTGTCCTGAGGATTCAAGTTCATGCATAAGAAACCATGCTTTATTAGATGCAAAACAAAACAATAAAGAGTAAGGATATTAAAAACATGGGTTGCCTCCCATGAAGCGCTTCTTTAACGTCACTAGCTTGACGGTTGTCCCTTGTTAGGGTGGATTGTAGTGCTTGACGTCTTCTCCTCTCACTATGCAAACGTCCCTACTTGATTCCTTCATGACCTCTAAATGTTCCATAGAAAGAACTTTCCTGATTGTGAACACTTGAGGGAGCTGGGAAGGAATGGTTTTTAGGCCAGGTGGAATTGGCAGATAATGACTTGATATCACTTTATCTCCCGGAGAAAAACCTTCAGTGGGAATTTTCTTGTTTCTCCACCCTCTTGGTAATTTCCCTATCATTCTTCCCTTTCTCTTGAGGATTTCTTCATTGACCCTTATGCTAGGAAGATCCTTCTGATCTGTTTCCATTGATTCTTGTGGCTTTAACTCTTGCAACTCTTGTTTGCCTTCCAAGGACTGTTTTAGAGTTTCAGCTGCTGGATTACTTTCCTCCAAACACAGATGGCTACTATCATCCTTAGGCTTTTCAGGTTCTGGTTCAGGCTCAGATGCAGGTTTGAAAACTTTGAAAATGAGCTGTTCATCATGTATTCTCAGAATTAGCTCTCCTTGTTCTACATCTATGAGCGCTCTAGTAGTGGCTAGAAATGGTCTTCCCAGAATGATAGGGTGTAGGTAGCTTTCCTCCATGTCCAAAATGACAAAGTCTGTGGGGAAGTAATAATCTCCCACTTTCACCAGCACATTCTCAACCACCCCTTCTGCTTGCTTCTGAGTTTTGTCAGCCAGTTGTATGATTACATCAGTGGATCTCACCTCATTCAGTTGTAGCCTCTTTATAAGAGTTAGAGGCATCACATTTATGTTAGCTCCTAGATCACAGAATCCTCTGTCAATTTTTGTTTCTCCTATGATGCAAGGAATATGAAAACTTCCTGGGTCTGTTTTCTTAGAGACTGTGTCCTTCTTGATGAGGGCACTGCATTCTTTGTTCATTGTTACCGTTTGTCCTCCCTTCAAAACTCTTTTCTTGCTCAACAATTCCTTTAAATACTTGATGTGTGTAGGTGATGCCAAGGCATCATAGGCTAGTTTCACTAGCATTTTTCTGGTAGTTTTAGTTGTTTTATGCATTTTCTTGAGCTTAAAGTAACCAAAAATGGTTAAATGAAGAACAAAGTAATGAACCATCCAAACAATATGATTTTGATGCAAATTCCATGAGTTTTAGTTATATTACTTAAATGCTATGAATGGAAGATTTCTCATGAAATTTTGCAAGACTTTGATGCAATTGTTTGGATGATTTCAGGGAAGAAGAGGCTAAGCAAGGAAGCAACAAAATCAATAAAGGAAGCTTGAATATCACATGTGGAGTTTAAGTTCCAGTTTAAGCCTAAACTGGAGCTTAAACGCCAAAATCATGAAGGATAAGAAATGCTGGGATTGAAGTTTAACGTCCAGTTTGACCTCAAACTGGAGGTTAAACGCCAGAATGAAAAGCCTCACTTAAGGAGCATTCCACGTTTAACCTCCAGTTTGACCTCAAACTGGAGATTAAACGCCAGAATGAGTATGCCACCCAGGGAGGAGTTCCACCTTTAACCTCCAGTTTGACCTCAAACTGGAGGTTAAACGCCAGAACCAGGAAGAGTACCAGGGAGCCATTCCACGTTTAAGCTCCAGTTTGACTCAAACTGGAGCTTAAACGTGTTCGACAGCTTTTCTACTCCAGGGTTGCTCTCTCCATTTCCACGTTTAACCTCCAGTTTGACCTCAAACTGGAGGTTAAACGTGTTCGACACCTCCAGGGCCACCATTCTAAGCTTCCACGTTTAACCTCCAGTTTGACCTCAAACTGGAGGTTAAACGTGTTCGACCTCCAGTATGCCTCCACCCTTTTCCACGTTTAACCTCCAGTTTAACCTCAAACTGGAGGTTAAACGTGTTCGACCTCCAGGGCTGCCCTTCCTATCTCCACGTTTGAGCTTCAGTTTAACCTTAAACTGAAGCTTAAACGTGTTCGACTACATGACTCTCCAGGGCTACCTTCTTCCATTTCCACGTTTAAGCTTCAGTTTAACCTTAAACTGAAGCTTAAACGTGCTTCTACAAAAGGCCTCACTGGAAGTGTCTGGCGTTTAAGCTGCAGTTTAAGCTTAAACTACAACTTAAACGCCACTCTTGGAAAAGGTTTCTGGGCCAAAAATATTGTGATTTAAGTTAGTCTTTGAGCACAAATATTAACTTAAACTTACTTTGGTATGAAACCCAATTGAATATCATGGTTTATGGGATTGGGCCTGAAGGATTGATGAGTTTGAAATCTCAATTTATTGAGTCATGTGTCATTATTTGATTATCACTAAGTTGGCTCAATAAATGTTACAGGATTTGGATCAACAACCTCATCAAGATTATGGATCATAAACCCAAGGCAAAAGGAAAGCAAGGAGAGGCCTCAAAGCCCAAGAAGCACAACTGAAGCTCAATATAGAAAGTGTATAAATAGGATAGAAGTTAAGTTAGAGAGAAATGAGACTTTCACTTTGAGCTAGTTTTCCTTTTCTTTGTAATTGAATTCAGAGCTATGATTCACTAAACCCCCTTTCATTGGGTTAGGGAGCTCTATTGTAATTCAATGAATCAATAATAGTTTATCTTCTTCTTCAATCTTTTCTCTTGAATTTTGTTAGAAAGCTTCTCGATCTAATTCCATTGAGTAGTTGTCTTGGGAAAGAAACTACTCATACTTGGAATCCTTCGGAGCCTTGGGAAAGGAATGGAGGATTCATGCTAGAGAAGCTTTCTCACAGTGGATTGGATTGGGGTTTGGATGGATATTGTGACATGTAATCCTACCAAATTGTGGTTCATGAAATTGTGTGGTATAATCAGTGATCAAGCATCATCTCTTCTTATGAACATTTAAACCAAGGGATTGGGAATTTGTTTGTTTTTAGAGAGCATTGGTGAGCCAAGGAATTGGGATCCAATCATATAAGATTGCCAAGCAAAATTCAATGAACGCATTGGTTGAGGAAGAGATAAACATGTTTTGATTCGGAGATCTCAATATCTCCTATAACCCAATGAATTCCCCAATTCTGATTTCCACTTTTTCTTTACATCCTGCAATTAAATTCATGCAATCACCCCCATCCCCTTTAATTTCAGCAATTTAGTTTCTGCTCTTTAATTCATGCAATTTAAGATTCAGCCATTTTAATTTCTTGTCATTTACTTTTCCCGCCAATTTTACATTCCGCAATACTCATCTCAACCTTGATTCCGCTCAACTAGAACACACTTCTAATCCGAATTGCTCATTCAACCAATCCTTGTGGATTCGACCTCACTCTATTGTGAGTTTTTACTTGACGATAACCGGTGCACTTGCCGGAAGGAATTTTGCCGATCGTGCAATTTCCTAAATCGTAGCATAACTAGTTTATGTGCATCAGTAGGCATTTGATGGAGAATCTCAAGAAAGGGAATATTGATATGGAGAGACTTAAATGTCTCTAAAAACCTTGAATAGGTTTTCCCTTTTTCACCTCCTCCTAACCTCTGAGGAAATGGTGCTTTTGGTTGGTATGTTTCCATCGTGCCTTTTTGCAGTTCCTTGGCTTGCTCAGTTTCACTTTCCTGCTTAACTTCTTCCACACCTTCCTTCAAGATTTCTGGCTCCTGCTCTGAGGGCCTGATTCCTTCTTCTTCTGAAACTTCCTTCAATATGGTGATGGCCTTGCATTCTTCCCATCTCACTCTCTTTTGTTCCCCTTTAGGATTCTTTTCTGTGTCACTAGGGAACACTGCAGTTGATTTGGGGGCCTGTTGAGATAGCTCTCCTACTTGAGACTCCATCCTCTTGAGTTTTTCACCATGGTTTCTTAAGGTAGTTCTCACATCATCCCTGAAGCTTTTCAATTCGGTTATGTCTTGACTCATGGTTGCCATCATTCCTTCTATCCGGTTTAATTGATCTTGAAATTGTTGGTTCGGATTAAGTTGGGTAGGTTGATTATTTTGGCCATGATATGATGGTTGGGAGTAAGTGTTTTGTGTGGCTTGGTATGATCTTTGGTTGGAATTTTGGTATGTGGAATTGTTATGTTGGTTGTGGTTGTAAGGTTTATGGTTTTGTGGTTGGGTTTGTTGGTTCCCCCACCCAAAGTTTGGGTGATTTTTCCATCCTGGGTTGTAAGTGTTGGAATGTGGATCATATGATTGCCTTTGTTGGTTTCCCACATAGTTGGCCTCTTCCCAATCACCTCCTTCAATGCTTACTTCCTCTTGATCTTGTGTGTGTATTGCAGCCACTTGCTTTATTTCTAATTGCCTGGTAAGCTCTGCTAGTTGCTTGGCAAACACCTTGTTTTGGGCTAGAATTGTATCAACATGGTTCAGCTCCATGACTCCCTTAGTGTTGTGCCTCTCTGATGCATAGTAGTACTCATTCTCAGCCACTGTCTCAATCACTTCAATGGCTTCTTCCACAGTCTTTTTCCTGTTCAATGAACCTCCTGATGAATGGTCTACAGCCTTCCTTGATTCATAAGAGAGTCCATCATAGAAAATATGCAATTGCACCCAATCATGGAACATGTCTGGTGGGCATTTCCTTGTCAAATCCTTGAATCTCTCCCATGCCTCGTAGAGAGTTTCACCATCTTGTTGTCTAAAAGTCTGAACCTCAGATCGAAGCCTATTGACCTTTTGTGGGGGGTAGAAACATGCCAGAAACTTGCTTTCCACCTCATCCCATGTTGTTAGACTCCCCCTTGGGAATGATTTCAGCCACTTAGCTGCTTTGTCCCTAAGTGAAAATGGGAACAAAAGCAGTTTATAGGCATCTTCCTGGACTCCATTGGACTTCACAGTGTCACAAATTCTCAGAAATTTTGTGAGATGTTGGTTGGGATCTTCATTAGCACTCCCACCAAATGAACAATGATTCTCCACAAGTGATATTAGCTGTGGTTTGAGTTCAAAATTGTTGGCCTGAATGGGTGGTTTCTGAATGCTGCTACCACAATTCCCAGAGGTTGGGTTTATGTATGAACTAAGAACCCTCCTCTCAGGAATGGCATTGTTTCCATCAGCTCTCTCATGGTTGTGAACTTCTCTATCCATGTTGAGATCTAGAGCTTCCTCAAAATTGTCCTCAGATTCTCCTTCAGATTCTTCTTCTCCCAGTACTCTCTTCCCTCTTGCTTCCCTTCTAAGTCTATGAAGGGTCCTCTCTGGTTCGGTATATGGAGGAGTTGATGTCTCTCCTCTCCTACCTGTCATACAAGATCACAGCACAGGCAACAAACAAGTGAAATAATCTTGGTTAATGGAAGAGTATGGTTAGAGCAATTGAGGAATTAATTCAAACAGTTAGTGAGTCAGTGAGTTAGTTGCTTGAATTTAAAGGCATAAAGAAAGAAAGCATGTAACAGAGTGCAGAAATTAAAATTCAACAAGTAACTTGTACTGAATTAATCAAAACAAAAAAAATGCTCAATCTAGTTAACTTCCAATTTGAGAATTGTCAATCGAAAACCAATCCCCGGCAACGGCGCCATAAACTTGGTGCGCATAAACTTGTTATGCTACGATTTAGGAAAATGCACGATCGGCAAAATTCCTTCCGGCAAGTGCACCGGTTATCGTCAAGTAAAAACTCACAATAGAGTGAGGTCGAATCCCACAAGGATTGGTTGAGTGAGCAATTCAGATTAGAAGTGTGTTCTAGTTGAGCGGAATCAAGATTTAGATGAGAATTGCGGAATGTAAAATTGGCGGGAAAAGTAAATGACAAGAAATTGAAATGGCGGAATCTTAAATTGCATGAATTAAAGAGCATAAGCTAAATTGCTGAAATTAAAAGGGAATGGGGGTGATTGCATGAATTTAGTTGCAGAATGTAAAGAGAAAGTGGAAATCAGAAATGGGGAATTCATTGGATTATAGGAGATATTGAGATCTCCGAATCAAAACATGTTTATCTCTTCCTCAACCAATGCGTTCATTGAATTTTGCTTGGCAATCTTATATGATTGGATCCCAATCCCTTGGCTCACCAATTCTCTCTAAAAACGAACAAATTCCCAATCCCTTGGTTTAAATGTTCATAAGAAGAGATGATGCTCGATCACTGATTATACCACACAGTTTCATGAACCACAATTTGGTAGGATTACATGTCACAATATCCATCCAAACCCCAATCCAATTCACTGTGAGAAAGCTTCTCTAGCATGAATCCTCCATTCCTTTCCCAAGGTTCCGAAGGATTCCAATTATGGGTAGTTTCTTTCCCAAGACAACTACCCAATGGAATTAGATCGAGAAGCTTTCTAACAAAATTCAAGAGAAAAGATTGAAGAAGAAGATAAAACTATTATTGATTCATTGAATTACAATAGAGCTCCCTAACCCAATGAAAGGGGTTTAGTGAGTCATAGCTCTGAATTCAATTACAAAACTAAAAGAAAATGATCCCAAGTTCTCTCTCAATCCCAAACTTCCCCCTCAGGGGCTGGATTCCCCCTCAATCCCCCGTTAATTGCAGAAACTAAGGCCTTTAAATAGGCTCCCTAAATTACAAAATGAAAATGAAATTAAAAGCAAATTACAATCAAATGAAAATAAACTATTCTAGATGATTCTTGTGGCCTTGATTTGGTGTTGTTGATGGGCCTTGCTTGCTTGAAGGGTAGAGTGACATAATTGATCCAAAAAGGATAATGATCCATTAAACTACACTCAAACGTTGCACCCCCTTTCTTGAGTCGTCACTTTGTTCTCTTGTCAACCTTGCCAATTTGATGCCAAATATAGACTATTATACCTCGTTGGAAAGCTATGGATGTCAGCTTTCTAACGCAACTGGAAGCACCTCAATTGGATCTCTACAACTCGAGTTATACTCCATGGAAGGTGAAAAGGTCAGCTGGCCTGATTGCATGTTGGTACTATGCTCTTCTATGCACATTACGGGGCTGTTTTCTCCCTCAAGTTTTAGTATCCACCATGCATGCCATATATGGTTGGAAAGCTCTAGATGTCTTCTTTCTAATTCATTTTGAATCACCTCATTTGGAGTTTTGTAGCTCAAGTTATTTATGTTTGAAGAAGGCATGGTCAAGCTGTTCCATATAACACGTTTAAGCTCCAGTTTAAGCTTAAACTGGAGCTTAAACGCTGGCACTCCCTGGAGGCACAAGCTCGAGCACGTTTAAGCTTCAGTTTAAGGTTAAACTGAAGCTTAAATGTGGAAATGAGAAAGCAACCCTGGAGGAGAAAAATAGTCGAACACGTTTAAGCTCCAGTTTAAGGTTAAACTGGAGCTTAAACGTGGAATGCTCCTGGTGCCTTTCTTACTTCTGGCGTTTAACCTCCAGTTTAAGGTTAAACTGGAGGTTAAACTTCAATTCCAGCATTATATGGCTTGGTAGTTTAAGTTCCAGTTTAAGCTTAAACTGGAACTTAAACTCCACATGTGATATTCAAGCTTCCTTTATTGATTTTGTTGCTTCCTTGCCTAGCCTCTTCTTCCCTGAAATCATCCAAACAATTGCATCAAAGTCTTGCAAAAATTCATGAGAATTCTTCCATTCATAGCTTTCAAGGAATATAACTAAAAACTCATGGAATTTGCATCAAAATCTTCATGTTGAATGATTTAAGACAAGCATGACTATTTGGCCCAAAATGATTACTTAAGGCTCTAGAAAATGCATAAAACAACTAAAAATAAAAGAAAAAGGCTAGTAAAACTAGCCTAAGATGCCTTGGCATCAAAAATAAAACTAACTAACTAATTGATTAACTAACTAACTAATTAACTAACTAAAATAAATGGTTATCAATGGTGTTTGGGAGTGTTGGATGAAGGGTAGAAGAAGGGAAGAAGAAAGGAGAAGGAAAGAAATGGAAAGAGGAGAAGAAAAGAAATGTAGTGAAGGAAGGGCATCTGCGCATACGCGTGCATGGCGTGCGCGCGCGGATGTTGGTGCATTGGACGTGACGCGTACGCATACATGGCGCGTCCGTGTCGATGGCTTATTTCAAGAGTGGCGCATACGCGTCATGTACGCGTACGTACGAGTTGGGTTGTGCCTCAGGCACAGTGCGCGCGCAGCGTTCGCACAACTCTCGGGTTTTTGGCTTGGGGTGGAATTTCTCAATCCACGCGTACGCGTGCATGGCGCGTCCGCGTGGGTAGGCGAAAATGCTTGATGGATGCGTATGCGCGCGGATGGTGCTATGTTTTTTTCAAATTTTTTTCTATGTTTTTGCACCAATCCAAGCATTCCAAACCTCCAAACAGCTACCAAAACATCATAAAACCTTATTTAACATGTTAAACTACCAAATAAACTCAACAAACCAACAAAAACATGAAATTAAACTAATTTTATCATTATGTACAAAAGCGAAAATTGAAAAGAATTTACCATGGTTGGGTGTCTCCCACCTAGCACTTTTGTTTATTGTCCTTAAGTTGGACTTATGGGGAGCTCCTCTCAAGGTGGTTTGTGCTTGAACTCATCTTGGAACTCCCACCAATGCTTGGTTCTCCATTGTGCCCCAAGATTTTTTATTTGTTGCACTAAGTGTTTATGGAGTTCTTCACAAGCTTGGGGCTCCCAAAGTTGATCCTCGTCTTGTGATCCAGGATCCCACACTTTATTTTCACACCCGTCTTGAAGTTGATCATCATTATTAGTCCAATTGGGTGGTGAGTAAGGTGAATTCTCAATAAAGTGGCCAACAATCCTCCTAGACCTATCTAGTTGAGCACTACTCCAACCTTTGTATTTCATGCTTGATGTATCAACCCTAATGAGCCTTGATTTGCAACGCCAATGACAAAACCTTTTTCGCTTACGCTTCATCCCACAAAGTTTCCTAAGTTGGCCATCCATTTCAAGCAAACCATATTCAAGTGGGATAATAAAGCTAATAGAAATTAATTTCACCCACTCAAGTGAGGGAGTAGATGGCAACCTAGGTAAAGACAATTCCAAGGGTCTTGATAAAGCGTATCCAACTCCCATCCTTCTCTTTCTAAGGACTTCCACCTCTTCACAAGGTTTCTCAAATGTAATCCTTTGTTCAAAAATTCTATCTAAGCCTTTTCCCTTACTCAAATCATAAATGGGAGGATGAGAGAGATTTACCTCCACATTGCTTTCAAATCCAACGGGAGAAAGTTCTTCATGTTCAAAGGATTCTTCACCACTAAGACTTGATGCTTGATCTTCATCACTAAGGGAACTCAATTCTTGCTCTATCCCATCCAAGTCTTCATATGGAATATGCCTTGGAGGTTGTGCACATTCCTCCCTAGCATCAAATTCAATCATCTTGGAGGGGTTTTCTTCAAGTCTAGATTCCCAAGGTGGTTCTGCATCTCCTAAGTCTTCAACCACTTCTTCCTCTTCTTCAACAATTGTAGCTTCCTCCAATTGTTCCAATATAAAGCAACTTCCCTCATTCTCCACCAATTTCTCCTTCATGTTATGCTCTTCATTTGATTCTCCACATGTAGCCATGGGAGTTCCTTGAGTATTTAAGCATTGGGATGCTAACCGATTTACCACCTCGTCCAAGGCGGTCATGAATTGTTGCACATCCCTTTTCATCTCCTCTTATCCTTGAACAAGAACAACAACGATGTCATCCATTGGAGGTTGGGATGGATGGAAGGGTTCATCCATTTGGGGGAAGGATTCATAGTAGGAAGGTAGTTCTTCTTGGTAGAGTTGTGGTGGTTCAATAATTTCCACTCTTTCCACTTGTTGCACAACACGCTCTATGGTTGCTTGAAGTTAATCCAATGTTTCCTTGAGACGATCCCTTGACTCTTGTTCCTCTTGGATAATATGATTAGGATCATATGGCTCTTAGATCGATGGACATGAGTATTCTTCTATGGGAGGTTGTGGTAGGAAGTAGAATTCATCTTGTGGTTGAAAATTTTCATATGTTGGAGGTGGTTCATCTTGGTAATAATATGGAGGGGGTGGCTCTTAGAAGTGGTGACTGATAAACCACTATTTTATAGTTTATATTATGTTTAACTGTGTGGTTTTATCATGATCTTTACCCACTTATTCATTAAATTAGCATGAAATTATAATTCCTTCCTGAATTTATTACATGTTTGAAAACTGCTTCCTAGAGACTTTAATTGTGTATTTTTAATTCTCCTTTATTCCATTCGATGCCGTGATCTGTGTGTTGAGTGTTTCAGACTTTATAGGGCATGAATGAGTTGGAGATTGGAAAGGAAGCTAGCAAAAAATAGAAGGAACACAAGAATTTGAGGAGATAACCAGCGAGAAGTGACGCGGTCGCATGGCTCACGCGACCGCGCGAAGGAGAGCAAATCGCAGTGACGCGGCCGCATGGCTCACGCGGCCGCGCGGATTGGAAAAGCTCAAGCGACGCGGTAGCGTGGACGACGCGAACGCGTGGCAAGGAAAAGCGCGAATGACGCGTCCGCATGGATGACGCGATCGCGTGACATGTGCGATCTGCATAATCTGCAGAATTCGCTGGGGGGGATTTTGGACCTTATTTCGACCCAATTTTCGGCCCGGAATAGCAGACTAGAGCCAGAGAATATGCAGAAACAAAAGAGAACATTCATTCTACACAGTTTTGAGTTTTTTTAGATCTAGTTTTACTCCTTTTGTTTTTCCTCTCTAGGTTTTAGAATTTTAATTTTTAATTGGTCTTAGCATTGGAACATTGAGAAGAGTTATTTCCTCATCAAGACTTCGTCATTCTAGTTCGTTCTCTTAACTTGTTTTATTCTTCCATGTCCTTTGCTTTGTTCAATTTTGTCATTTGAATACTTTCATGATTATTTAATACAAGGATTATTTCTTCCATTTTAATTTATTTTCCATTCCAATAATCATGTCTTTTTTTAATTCTCTTTCATATGTTATGGATTTATTATTTACAATGAGCGAGTAGTTTCTTCACTTGATGGGGAGTTGATTGAAAGGAACTCTTGAGTTGGAAGGATTGAAAGAGAATTTGTAATTGGGTTAACTGTTGGATTGCTATCCAGTCACTAACACCAATCCCTTTGAACTAAGTGGGTTGCAACTCGTGAATAGATCTAGCATTCCAACTTGTTTGACTTTTCTTTACCTAGTAAAGGATAACTAAACAGAATAATCATTAATTATAAATTAATCTTGAAATCATCCCATCAATAATAGAGATTTCAACTAATCAACTCCCAGTCAAGGCTTTTATTCATATTATTTATTTTTTCTTAATTTAATTTTCCATCTACTTAACTCAACCTTTTGGAACATCTGATTAACAAAATAGCACACTTTTCTGCAACTCGTTGGGAGACGACCTGGGACTCCAACTCCTAGTAATTTTTAATTTAAACTCTCTGTGACATATTTCTAAATTGATAGGCAGATTTTCGGTGAGTTAAGAACTATACTTGCAATGTAACTATTTTAATAATTTTTAATTCACCAACTTCTGTGTCTCATCAATTTTTGGTGCCGTTGCTGGGGAGTTGCAATAGAGTGCTAAAGCTATTTATTAGAATTTATTTATTTGCATTTTATTTTATTTTGCTACTATGAGCTGCATGTTTCTTTCGTCAAATGACGCGTTCACTTCCTGATCCGCGTTTGCTAATATTCGATCCTGAAATTGAAAGGACTATTTCACGAATAAGGCGAGATCAGCGTCGGTTAGTCCGCTCTGAGGGCGGATCTGAAAGTGAACTTGAGAAAGAAACTAGCCCCCGTTCTACTTATTCGGTTGTTTTACGTGCAGAAGACATGGCAGCTAGGAGAGTTACCATCCAGGAGGAAGGAGCCCCTGATTTTACAATGCAACCGTTTCAAGCGCATCATCCAGCAGTAGCTACAGATTTTGAAATAAAGACCGCACTGCTAAATTTGATGCCCAAGTTTCATGGCCTACCTGCTCAAGAGCCTATCAAGCACTTGAGAGATTTCCAAGCAGCCTGTTCTACTGTCAGGCGTGATGGTACTGATGAAACTTCAATTTTGTTGAAAGCTTTCCCGTTTTCTCTCGAGGGAAAAGCAAGAGAGTGGTACTACACTCAACCTCTAGCAAATGTATCCAACTGGGATACACTCAGAAAGGAGTTTTTGGAGAAATTCTTTCCATCTGAAGTTATTGATAAGCTGAGGAAAGACATTTCCGCAATTGTTCAGGATGACAATGAGACTCTCTTTGAATACTGGGAGCGCTTCAATAATCTTCTGGAAGCATGCCCCCACCACATGATTGACAAGATAGTGTTACTTAGCTATATCACACAGGGCATGAGGCCCCAAGATAAGACCACATTGGAAAGTGCTAGCAATGGGTCTATGAAGAAGTACAAGGCCACTGATGAGGCTTGGCAATTGATCAGTGATTTAGCTGAATCTACTAGGAACCACAGGCAAAAGCAAGGCCGTTCAAAAGCCGTTGCAGAAGTATCCTCTAATAGAGAGACTGCGGCTCTAGCTCAGAGTATATGTGAGATGACCAACTTGCTGAAGCAGATGCAATTGAATCAACAACAAGCTCAGCAAGCTCAACCTCCTCCACCACAGCAAAACCAACAATTAGTCCCGCAAAGAATTTGCGGAATCTGTGCTGATTATAGCCATTACACTGATGAATGCCCGCAGCTCCAACAAGAAGACAACATGGTGGCATCCACCCATAACTTCTATGACCGCCCTAACCAAGGGTACAATCAAAGTGGAAATAATAACCATGGATGGCAGGACAATTCTAACCAGAATTGGAGGGACAACAATAACAGAGGAGGCCGAGATAATCAAGGAAATCAGAGGTAGAATAATAACAACAACAGGCAGCAGAATCAACCTTACAGAGCATCTCACCTGAGGCAAAACCAAGGACCACAGAACAATCAACAGCAGACCTCTCAATTTACTCATTCTTCTTTATCTCCTAATGAAGAGCTACTACAATCTTTTGAGCGGAGACAACAGACCATGGAAAATAACATCATGAATAGTATTAATGCCAGTCTGAATGGTCTCACGTCTACTTTACAAGCTCTTATGTCACAGATTGGATCAACGCAAAATTCCAGTAACCAACCTTCAAGCTCCACTGGAATCCCCTCTCAACCATTACCCAATCCAAAGGGAGGCATTAATGCCATCACCCTAAGGTCTGGAACCACACTGTAGGAGAGGAATCAGGAGGAACCAAGCCCACCAGAACACACCTCAGCTGAAGAGGTAGCAGAAATAGAAGATGTTGAAGAGGAAGAGGACATACAGGACATAGCTGAAGAAGAAATAGCTCAACCATAGGAGGAAGCACCAAAAGGCGTAGATACCACAGAAAACACTACTCTTATTCCATTTCCACAACTTGCAAGGAAACCCAGGAAGCAGCTGGAACACAACCCCAAAATGGTAGAAATATTCAAAAAGGTTGAGGTAACTGTTCCTCTTTTTGATGTTATTCAGCAGGTACTTAAATATGCAAAGTTTCTAAAAGACTTATGTATCCATAAAGACAAAATAAATGAATTAGAAACTATTTCTTTAGGTAGTTCTATATCTGCTTTAATGGGAGGATTACCTGAAAAATATAGTGATCCAGGTCCTTGTATAGTTAGCTGTACTATTGGTGGTGTAGTAATTTATGATTGCATGTGTGATTTAGGAGCATGTGTCAGTATAATGCCTTTGTCTATATATGATATTTTGAGGCTCCCTCCCTTAAAAAGGTCGGCAGCTCGTTTTGTGTTAGCAGATAAAAGCATTATTACAGTGGCTGGAGTTGCTGAAGATGTTTTGGTGAACATTAAAGGCCTTACATTTCCCACTGATTTTTATATCTTGGAGATGCCCCATAATGATTCAGATAAGCCATCATCAATCCTACTTGGAAGACCATTCCTGAAGACATCAAAATTCAAATTGGATGCTTTTTCAGGAACATACTCCTTTGAAATAGATGGCCGCATAGTAATCTTCAATCTGAATGGAGTCATTGACAACCCCCCAGAAGATCGTTCTATCTTCCAGTGTGATGTCATAGATGAAAGTGTAGCTGAAGTTCACAAGGAAGAGTTTGAAGAGAGGCACACTGGACAAGGTCCAAGTGTGGGGACCCTTTTAACTAACAATGAGGGCACTTCGCCATTTTCACAAGCCCCAGATAATCCAGAGCCTGCTCATGATCAGAAGTTAAAATTGAAACCCCTCCCTCCGCATCTCAAATATGCTTATCTCGAAGATGAGCAGAGGTTTCCAGTTATCATTGCAAGGGAACTTACTTCTCAACAAGAAGAGCAGTTACTTGATGTGCTGAGGAAGCATAAGAAGGCAATCGGGTGGAGCTTGGCAGACATAGTAGGCATCAACCCTCAAGTATGTGAGCACAGAATATTTTTAGAAGAGGGAGCAAGACCTGTCCGTCAACCCCAAAGAAGATTGAATCCCACCATATTGGAAGTTGTCAAAAAGGAAGTGACCAGACTATTGGAAGTAGGTATCATATATCCCATTTCAGACAGTGAATGGGTAAGCCCAGTACAAGTGGTGCCCAAGAAGTCTGGAGTCACTACAATGAAGAATGAGCATGGAGAGCTCATAGCAACTAGAGTTCAGAATTCTTGGAGAGTCTGCATTGATTACAGGCATCTCAACCAAGCTACCCGTAAGGATCACTACCCACTTCCATTCATTGATCAAATGCTGGATCGCCTGTCAGGTAAATCACATTATTGCTTTATGGTTACACAGGTTATTTCCAGATTCATATAGCTCCTAAGGATCAGAAAAATACTACTTTTACATGTCCTTTTGGGACTTATGCTTACAAGAGAATGCCCTTTGGCTTGTGCAATGCACCAGCTACTTTCCAAAGGTGCATAATGAGTCTCTTCTCTGATCTTATTAAGGACTGTATGGAAGTTTTTATGGATGATTTTAGCATTTATGGTGATTCTTTTAGCCTTTTCTTAAATGGATTATCTAGAGTATTAGATAGATGTGTTAATACAAACCTTGTATTAAATTTTGAAAAATGTCACTTTATGGTAAAACAAGGAATTGTATTAGGACATGTGGTATCTAATAATGGCATTTCTGTAGACCCAGCAAAGGTGAATGTTATTTCTAGTTTACCTTACCCCTCTTCTGTGAGGGAAGTCCGTTCGTTCCTTGGCCATGCAGGTTTTTACAGGAGATTTATTAAGGACTTTAGTAAGGTCGCACTTCCCTTATCCAGATTACTGCAGAAGGATATTGAGTTCGAGTTCAGTGAGGATTGCAAACAAGCGTTTGATAAGCTGAAGACTGCTCTGACTCAAGCTCCAATTGTGCGAGGCCCAGACTGGAGCCAGCCATTTGAAATCATGTGCGATGCTTCCAACCATGTAGTAGGAGCAGCGCTGGCTCAGCGTGAAGGTAAAGATCCTTTCGTTATTGCTTATGCGTCTAAGACTTTAGACAATACCCAGTCCAACTATACTACTACTGAGAAAGAGCTTCTTGCTATTGTTTTTGCTCTGGATAAATTCTGAGCTTATTTACTTGGTACTAGAGTAGTAGTGTATTCGGACCATGTAGTTTTAAAGTATCTATTAGCTAAAAAGGAGTCCAAACCAAGACTTATACGTTGGATACTGCTGTTACAAGAATTTGATTTAGAAATAAAGGATAGGAGTGGTAATCAGAATTTAGTGGCAGACCACTTGAGTCGCCTTGAGCATATTAAGGATGATTCTACTCCTATAGATGATAATTTTCCTTTTGATAACCTGCAAGCAGTATCTGAGGTAGTCCCTTAGTATGCACCTGTTGCTAATTATTTAGTTAGCCGCACATTTCCTCCAAATTTTTCTAAGCATCAAAGAGACAAGCTGAAAAGTGAGTCTAAATATTATATATGGGATGACCCATATTTATGGAGATGTGGCGCTGATCAAGTAATTAGACGTTGTGTGTCTCAATCAAAATTCCAGTCCATTTTAGAGGCCTGTCACTCATCTGAGAGTGGAGGACATTTTGGCCCTCAAAGAACAGCTAGAAAGATCTTAAACTGTGGATTCTGTTGGCCTACTCTTTTTAGAGACGCTGCTGAGTTTTGTAAATCTTGTCTCCCATGCCAGAAATTCAGCAATATATCCAGGAGAGATGAGATGCCTCAACAAATTATGCTTTTCTGTGAAATTTTTGATGTTTGGGGCATTGACTTCATGGGTCCATTTTCAAATTCTAATGGATATTTTTATATATTGTTAGCTGTGGATTATGTTTCCAAATGGGTGGAAGCAATTCCTACCTGCACTGATGATGCTAACATTGTTGTTTCCTTTGTGAGAAACCATATTATATGTCACTTCGGATCACCACGAGCAATCGTGAGCGATCAAGGCACCCATTTTTGTAACAGGAGACTGACAGGATTAATGAAGAAGCATGGGATAATTCATAAAGTTGCAACAGCTTACCATCCCCAAACTAATGGGCAAGCCGAGGTGTCAAACAGAGAAATTAAGCGTATCTTGCAAAAGATAGTAAAGCCTCATAGAAAAGATTGGAGCACCAGGCTACAAGATGCACTCTGGGCATATAGAACAGCATACAAGACACCCATTGGGATGAGTCCTTTCCGCTTGGTTTATGGAAAAGCTTGTCATCTCCCAGTTGAAGTAGAACACAGAGCTTTTTGGGCAGTTAAGGAGTGCAACATGGGAATTGAGAAAGCCGGAGCTGCAAGGAAGTTGCAACTACAGGAATTGGAGAGCCTTCGCCTAGAAGCTTATGAAAACTCCAGAATATACAAGGAAAAGATGAAGGCTGTACATGATCAAAACATCAAGAAGTAAGAGTTCCAACCTGGGGATTTAGTCCTCTTTTACAAATCTCGATTAAGGCTCATGCCAGGTAAGTTGAGATCAAGATGGAAAGGTCCATACAGAGTAGAGAAGGCCGAACCGTACGGAGTTTATCACCAAAGCCATCCCTCAAGCTCTGAACTCATTAAGGTTAATGGACAACGCCTGAAGCTATACCATGGCGAGAAGATACAGAGAAACAAGGAGCTTGAGATCTTCCTCTTGGAAGATCCCCACATAGCAGAAGATTGAGCTAGTGGAGCGTCCAACTTACGGACGTTAAAGCAAAGTGCTAGGTGGAAGACAACCCATCATGGTATGATCGTTCTTTTCTTTATTTTTAGCTTTTCCTATTCAATAACTCTTCTCTTTCTTAGTACTTTCGTGCATCTGCATTTACATGTTTTTATTTTCAAAAAAAAAAAAAAATTTTCCGCTATGCGATGCGATCGCATCAGCGACGCGTCCGCATCGTAAGGGGAGTAAAGAAAAATAAAGATGAACAGAAAGTCATGCTGGAGCGTGGCTGGAAGCGTGCCAATGGCACAAATCAACCACGTGACCACGTCGCTGACGCGTTCGCGTCGCATGGGAATCATGGCCACCCACGCGGCCGCGTGCCCTGAGTTTTCGACGTAAAAGGGTGCACAATGAAATATTGTGCGAGAGTGGTGCTGGATTGGTGCTGAAAGCACAATCCTTATCACGCGACCGCGTCGCCGACGCGGCCACATCATCCGTTTTCTGATGCACACTCACGCGATCGCGCCACCTCAATTTTGGCAAATAAATTAATTTGAACAGAGAGTTGTGCTGGTGCGAGGCTGCACTCGCGCCAGAAGCATAACATGGGTCACGTGACCGCGTGACCGACGCGATCGCATCACCATACTTGAAGCGCATCCACGCGAACGCGTGCCCCACGCGGCCGCGTCGCATGCGCCGCAGCTCAACCTAAAATTGCCACATATCTTATCTTTCTCTCCTCCAAATCCTAATTTTTCTTTTCCTTCCTTATTTCTTCCTTCTCCCTTCTTCCTTCTATCTCACCTATCACTCTCTCTCTCTCTCTCACCTCCATTACCAAGGTTTTATTTTCTTCTTCCTTCTTCTCTTTTCGATCATTATTATTATTTTATATGTTATTTTCTTTTTCTTTTCTTTTTCTTTTCATTATTCATATTTTCCTTCTTCTTCTTTTCCTTTTTACATGGTGTTAGAAATTTATTTGAGTCATTATTCCTCATTATGTGCTTGTGGATTGTTACAATTTGTTTGACAATTATTATTTTTAAGGGATTACTTGCATGTTCACCTTCATACTTTCTATATCTTATTTACCATGCATGCCATGTGGTTGTGAAAAAGCCCATATAGCATTATGCACTTTTCTACATTACTTTACTCTACTATTCAATGCTTGCTTTTCACAAATTCTCTTTACTATTGTTTTCATTGAATTTAATTGTCAATACAAACATTTTGGCTTGTTACAACTGATGCTTGGTCTATGCTACTCATGCCCTTTTCCGGCATGCCAATAAACACCTTGCATCCACTTATCTTTCGATGCACTGACTATTTTTCATTGTTGGCTTTTCACATGTACTCGAGAGCATGTGTTAATGTCAACTACATCCTAATGTGCATCCATCACCACTCTTCCATTCTCTTCCATGCTATATATCTATTTGAATTTAATTTACTTTCTCCTCTTTTTTTAGGATAGCCACCAAGAAAGAAAAGGAGAAAGCAACTCCTAAACCCCCAACAAGAAGAGGCACTAAAAGAGCATCAGTGGCAGAGCCGTCTTCAACTGCAGTCAATCCCTCAATAAAAAGAGTTAAGAGGATAATAAAGGTTGATGACAAAGAGAAAGCCTTTCCAGCAAAGGAAACTGCGCGATTTCTCAATCGCTACTCTGAGCAGATGTTCCCTATCCTGGCAGAAAGGAACTATAACAATGAATACCTTCTTATCCTCCTGTCCAATATTGCTACCTTTGTTGAACCGCAAATTGAACGAAGATAATGGGGTTTCCTACGGAGACAGCCAGGGCAGGTCAATCTTTCTTGGGTAGTTGAGTTCTACTCTAACTTCTACATGCCAACCCTGCAGTCTGTTTATGTCCGGCAGAAGCAAGTCCCCATTACAGAAACGGCCATTCAGCAAGCTTTGAGTCTTCCCCCTATTCCAGAAGGAATGGACGCCTTCCAAGAAGCCGCACTTAAGCGCCAGAGGTACCAATTTGACTGGGACTCCGTTCTCAGAGTTATCGCATTACCTGGCAGCCGTTGGATCTACGGATACCACCGTACCCGCCCTAAAGGAATCTTGGCTTCAACACTTACCTTGGAGGCTCGCGTATGGGCACAGATCATGTCCCATTACGTCTTTCTGAGCACTCATGAGTCCTCCTTCACTGCGGACATGGCTGTTCTACTATGGTGCATCCTTACAAACCAACCTCTGAATCTCTCACGACATATCCGGAATGCTATGGGACACGTACAAATTGCGGGCAATTTACCTTTTCCCGCCTTGGTTTAAGATCTTGTCTCAGCCGCCGGAGTCTCCTACAGAGGTGGGGACACCAAAGCCGTGCTTTCACGAGATGATCAGTATGTCCCTAACGGAAAATACCTCAGACTCCCAGCAGCCACTACAAGCCTTCCTACTACTCCAGTTGAAAATAATCCTTCTTCAACACCACAAGCACCTACAACTGATGAATTGCTCCAGCAGATAATCAAGAGGTTGGATCGGTAAGAACACAAAGCTAAGTTGAGAGAGCGCCGTAACAACCGAAGATTCAAACACCTCAGGCACCCCGGAATCCACTTCTTTTACTAGCACAGGGAGCCATGATGGTCCCGATTGTGGAGATACTACTACCAGCCCACCCCTGTTCCTGACAGACGGCATCGAGGACGGTGCAAAGCCTTAAGTGTGGGGAGGTCGGTCAGTACCTAACTTCCGGAGGTAATTTCTCTTCTCTAGCACCAATAATTAGGATATTTTAGTTAGATTTTCTTTCTTTTATAGAATAGAATAAATTGCATAGGTTAGGATAGTTGCATGCATGTTCTACTTGATTGAAAAGACAATAAGTTTCTTTTAAGACTCTATCTTTGGAACAAAATTTTACTAATTTTTCAAAATTTTTATGATAAATTTGCTTGAGTTGTATTTGGAACATGACATTTGAGCTAAAGAACACACAACCTTAAGATTTGAGCCTTTATGTATGGTTACATTATTTAACCATAATTATTTCATTCTTGTGTGTTTACTTCTCTATGATTGTAATCTATATTTTGTTTTATATTATATGTCCAATATTTATTATATTTGCATGCTTGCACATGATTGAGGCCATTATTTGTTTAAACTCACTTATCCAAATTAAGCCTACCCTTTTCAATTACCTTTGTTAACCACTTTGAGCCTTTAAATTCCATTTGTTCTATATTTTACCACATTACTAACCTTAAGCTGAAAAATAATTGTATATCCCAAATTGAATTTTTGGTTAGCTTAAGATAGAATTGTGTGTGCTAGTTAAGTATGGGAAATTGTGGGAACAAAAGTTGTTAAGGGAATGTGTCATGAGAATTTAATGGGAATTTGGATACCTACTCATGTGAAACTATAAGAATTAAAAATATATGTGCATTGATAAGCTATATTTCTTCCAAAAATAAATAAATAAATAAATAAATAAAAAATAAATAAATAAATAAGGGGACAAAATTACCCCAATGTTAAATTCAGAACTCAAAGATCAATGCACATATGATAGAATCAAATACAAAGTTGATACATGAGTATGGATTGAAAAAGGGAATTCTGGGTAGCTAGGTATGAACTTTAAGATTACATTAAAAATATATAGGTTGGGTTGAAGCTTGGGTTAATTAAAGATTCAATTTATCAGCTCACTGAACCATATGTATACCCCTACCTGTACCTTGGCCCCATTACAACCTTTAAAAGACCTCATGATGTTTGCATTAGTATATTAACTGTTGTTGATTGGTTAGGAGAAAAACAAAAGTTAGAAAGCATGATTAGAGAAGGATATAGTGATTACCCTATACACTAGAGATTAGAGCGTACACACATTATCAGTGAGGGTTCAATGCTTGAATTTTCATGTCCCCGGCTTTCATGAGCTATCTTCTTGCACTTTTATCTGTTTTATTGTATAATGATAGAATTAGTGGAATTTGATTTGTAATTGTTTTGAAGAGCTTATTTACTTTTGATCAAGTGGGCAAGAATCATATAGTTGCATTTTTTTATATATATAGGATTGTATTGCATTTCATGAGTTTCTACATGTTCATACTTATTTACTTGTCTCCTTCAATTAAGCATGAGGACATGCTAATGTTTAAGTGTGGGGAGGTTGATAAACCACTATTTTATGGTTTATATTGTGTTTAATTGTGTGGTTTTATCATGATCCTTACCCACTTATTCATTAAATTAGCATGAAATTATAATTCCTTCCTGAATTTATTACATGTTTGAAAACTGCTTCCTAGAGACTTTAATTGTGTATTTTTAATTCTCCTTTATTCCATTCGATGTCGTGATTTGTGTGTTGAGTGTTTTAGACTTTATAGGGCATGAATGAGTTGGAGATTGGAAAGGAAGCTAGCAAAAAATGGAAGGAACACAAGAATTTGAGGAGATAACCAGCGAGAAGTGACGCGGTCGCATGGCTCACGCGACCGCGCGAAGGAGAGCAAATCGCAGTGACGCGGCCGCATGGCTCATGCGGCTGTGCGGATTGGAAAAGCTCAAGCGACGCGGTAGCGTGGACGACGCAAACGCGTGGCAAGGAAAAGCACGAATGACGCGTCCGCATGGATGACGCGATCGCGTGACATGTGCGATCTGCATAATCTGCAGAATTCGCTGGGGGCGATTTTGGACCTTATTTCGACCCAGTTTTCGGCCCGGAATAGCAGACTAGAGCCAGAGAATATGCAGAAACAAAAGAGAACATTCATTCTACACAGTTTTGAGTTTTTTTAGATCTAGTTTTACTCCTTTTGTTTTTCCTCTCTAGGTTTTAGAATTTTAATTTTTAATTGGTCTTAGCATTGGAACATTGAGAAGAGTTATTTCCTCATCAAGACTTCATCATTCTAGTTCGTTCTCTTAACTTGGTTTTATTCTTCCATGTCCTTTGCTTTGTTCAATTTTGTCATTTGAATACTTTCATGATTATTTAATACAAGGATTATTTCTTTCATTTTAATTTATTTTCCATTCCAATAATCATGTCTTCTTTTAATTCTTTTTCATATGTTATGGATTTATTATTTACAATGAGCGAGTAATTTCTTCACTTGATGGGGAGTTGATTGAAAGGAACTCTTGAGTTGGAAGGATTGAAAGAGAATTTGTAATTGGGTTAACTGTTGGATTGCTATCCAGTTGCTAACACCAATCCCTTTGAACTAAGTGGGTTGCAACTCGTGAATAGATCTAGCATTCCAACTTGTTTGACTTTCCTTTACCTAGTAAAGGATAACTAAACAGAATAATCATTAATTATAAATTAATCTTGAAATCATCCCATCAATAATAGAGATTCCAACTAATCAACTCCCAATCAAGGCTTTTATTCATATTATTTAAATTTTCTCAATTTAATTTTCCATCTACTTAACTCAACCTTTTGGAACATCTGATTAATAAAATAGCACACTTTTCTGCAACTCGTTGGGAGACGACCTGGGACTCCAACTCCCAGTAATTTTTAATTTAAACTCTCTGTGACATATTTCTAAATTGATAGGCAGATTTTCGGTGTGTTAAGAACTATACTTGCAACGTAACTATTTTAATAATTTTTAATTCACCAACTTCTGTGTCTCATCAGTGATGTTAGGATGGTGGTGGCTCTATATGTGGTTCATATGGCTCATATGGTTGTTGTAATGGTGGATATGGATGAGGGTCATATGAAGGTGGTTGGTGAAAAGTGGCTTGTGAGTATGGTTGAGGGTGTGGCTCATAGGCATATAGTGGTGGTTCTTGAAAGTCACAAGGATGCTCACCATAGCCATTTGTTTGGTATGCATCATAGAATGGCTCTTCTTCATAGTGCATTGGTGGAGGTTGTTGCCATGAGGATTGATCATATGCATATGGCTCCTCCCACCTTTGATTGTCCCATCCTTGATACACATGCTCATTGTAGCTCCCATTTCCTACAACATAGTTAGAACCAAACTCATAGCCAAAGTGAGAATTCATAATGGAAAGAGAAAATAAGAAACTAAAGCTAATAAGAAATAATGAAACAAAGTCCTAAACTAGCAAAAACTAACAAGCAAGCCAAAAATAAAGCTATTCACAGTATTCACATATATACAATAACCAATAACACAACACCATTGCAATTCCCCAGCAACGGCGCCATTTTGATGGTCGGATTTTTGATGGTATAGAATTTTCAAATGAATTCTCGTTGCAAGTATAGTTTCTAGACCAGTCAATAATCCTTTCATACAAAAATTTGTTTGTCACAAGTACAAACCCCTAAAATCTATAAACCGAAGTATTAAACCTTGGGTCGTTCTCCTTAGGAATTGCGATAAAGTGTCTTGTTATTGGTTATGAGATATTTTGGGATTTTTGGGATAAGAAGCAAGAAATATAAGTGGCAAGGAAATAAACTAACAACTATAAAAGCTCTTGGCAAGGTTATGAGAATTGGAAGTCCTATCCTTATTATCCTCCTCAATTGTGATGAGAATTTTCCATTGCTACCACTTACTTAACTTCTAACTATGGAGAAAAGTCAAGTGGATGAATTAACTTGATTCCACAAGTCCTAGCCAACTCCTAAGGGAAAGACTAGCTTTAGTGGTATCCAGATCAATTAGCAACTTCTAATTATCAATCAACAAAGGAATTAGATAACTCAAGCGTTACTAATTACTCCACCTAGGCCAAGAGGAACAAAATCTACACTAAAATTCAACCAAGTATTTCAACAAACACTTGGAAGGCACAAAAGAAAAGCATAGTAAATTGACAACTAGAATGAAATCTAACAATAATTATTGCAAAGAATTAACAACAATAATTAAAAGAAACATAATTATTATGAATTACCTCTAATTGAATTGAAAGAGTAGAGAAGGAACAAGAGTAGATCTACAATAAAAGATAGAAGCAACATGAAGGAAATTACAACAAAAGAATAGAAGAATCATGATTACAACAACAAGAATTGAGAAGAAAAAGTAGAAGAAAGCATGAGTCTAAACCTAGATCTAAGAACTAAACCTAATCCTAATCCTAATTCTAGAGAAAAGTGAGAGCTTCTCTCTCTAAAACTAACTAAAACTAATCCTAATGTGTGTAAATGATGCTAAGTGTTGATTCCTTCAATCTTTGGTCCTTTAAATGCATTTTGGCGCCAAAGTTGGTTGTAAATTGGGCCTCACAGCTCTCAGAAATTGCTGGGCACGTTTTCTATTAAAAAAAATCACGTGCGCCCACTGGCGCGTACACGTACAGTGCGCGTGTGCGTCCCTTGCATTTTCGCGATCCACGGGTGTGCGTACAGTGCGCGTGCGCGTGGATGAAGATATCCAAATCTTTGGCTTTTTCATGTGTTCTCCACTTTGCATGCCTTCCTCTTCACTCATTTGATTCATTCCTAGCCTTTTCAACCTGAAATCACTTAACAAACAAATCAAGGCATCTAGTGGAATCAATGGTGAATTGAATTTAGCTAATTAAGGACCTAGAAAGCATGTTTTCACACTGAAGCACAAATTGGGAGACAATCATGAAACCATGCTATTTCATTGAATAAATATGGGTAAAAGGTGATAAAATCCCCTAAAATCAATACAAGATATATCCTAAATATGGGGTTTATCAACGATGCATCCCAAGACAATGGTTATGGTGGACCTTTCCGTGACAATCAACAACTTCCACCAACATACTTTGAACAAAAGCCATTCCAGGACACATGTCAACTCAATAACTATGATGGACCCCCTTGTAGTTACTAACAAGCCCCACCATATGCATTTGAACCCCCTTCTCAACATAACTTTGAACCACTATACTCACAAGCCCCGTTTTACCAAACACCTTCCTATGATCCTAACCCATACCCACCATACCAACCACCTTATGAGCCATATGAACCATACATAGAACCACCCCAATTCCAACCCAATTACTCTCAAGAACCACCACCTTCAATGTATGAAAATCTTCAACCACAATATGAATTTTCTTTTCCACCACAACCCTCCATAGAAGAATGTCAATATCCATCAATCTAAGAGCACTATGATCCTACTTATGATAGCCAAGTGGAACAAGAGTCAAAGGATCGTCTCAAGGAAGCGATAGATCAACTTCAAGCAACCACCCGTCAAAAGTTTGGCCCAAGGGACTCATGCAATGAACATAGTATTCCCACGGATGAGTGTGTTGAGCAACAAGTGGAAAAGATGGAGAGTGTTGAACTGCCACATCCTTATTATGATGAACCACCCTCATATCATGAACCCTTTCTCCCAAGCAATGAACCTTCATATCCACCCCAATCTTCAATTCATGACACTCTTGGTGTTCTTCTTCAAGGGCAAAGAGAGATGCAAAGAGAGGTACTAGAATTCACGGCTGCCTTGACCGAGGTAGTAAATCGATTAGCTTTCCAACATTTGGACACAAAAGGAACTCCCATAGCTACATGTGGAGAATCAATAGAAGAGCGTAGCATGAAGGAGATACTAGAAACTCTGGTGGACAATGAGGAACGTGATTTTGTATTGGAACAAGTGGAGGAAGCCGTAATAGTTGAAGAGGAAGAAGTGGTTGAAGACTTAGAAGATGCCGAACCTCCATGGGAATCAAGAGTTGTAGAATATTCCTCCAAGAAGATTGAAATTGATGTCAAGGAGGCTAGTGCACAACCTCCATGGCATATTCCCCATAAAGAATTGGATGGGATAGATCAAGATGCAAGTTCCCTTGGTGATGATGATCATGAATCAAGTCTTCCTAGTGATGAATCTACATCCGGAAATGAACTCCTTGGGCATGAAGAACCTTCTCTGAGTAAGTTTGAGAATGATGTGGTAGCGGAAGTCCTTCGGAAAGGATGGACGGGAGTTGAACATGCGTTGTCAAGATCGTTGGAGACTTCTCTACCTAGGCTGCCATCTACTCCTTCATTTGAGTGTGTTAGAGTTGTCTTTATTCGCTTTACAGTCCTACTTGAGTATAGTATTCTTGAAAATGATGGTCAACTTAGGAAGCTTTGTGGCATTAAAAAAATTGATGGGGAAAAATTCATCGGTAAAGAATTTCACAAAAATAATCGCGTTGCAAGTATAGATCTAAACCGACAATTAAACCTCAATCAAATTTAATTTGTTTGTCACTAAAGCAAACCCAATAAAAATCAATTGAAGTATTTAAACATCGGGTTGTCTCTCAAGGAATTGCAGGGAAGTGTACTTATAATTGGTTATGAGATTGTATCTTTTTGGGTTTTGAAATGTCGAACAAAGGATGTAAATGACAAGAAAATAAACTAATAATTAAGAAAAGTCCTAGCAAGGATTGAGAATCGGAATTCCTATCCTCATTATCAATGTCAATTATGATGGTAATTGCCTTTTGCTTTCACTTAGTCAACCTTTAACAATGAAGGAAAGTCAAGTGAGTAAAGTTAACTTAAGTTCACAAGTCCTAATCAAAGACTAGATTTAATGAAACTTAAGCCAACTAGCAAGTCTCAATCACCAATCAAT
Organism: Arachis hypogaea; assembly: GCF_003086295.3. Taxonomy (NCBI): domain Eukaryota; kingdom Viridiplantae; phylum Streptophyta; class Magnoliopsida; order Fabales; family Fabaceae; genus Arachis; species Arachis hypogaea. The sequence goes on along the minus strand of NC_092054.1, from coordinate 41,648,212 downwards.
AAAAGACCTTTCATAATTCAAGAGTCTCCAATTAATCAATCCAAGCTAAGAATATGAAAATCTAATTTAAAATCCAACCAAGCATTTTATCAAACACTTGGAAGGCGCAAAATAAAAGCATAGAAAATTAACAAGGAATAATAATTCTAGAACCAACAATTGCAAAATCAATGATAACAAATAACAGAAGAAGCAATAAACATGAAATACCTCAAATGCATTAAAAGGGAAATCAAATCTAACATGAGAATTCATAACCTAAATTGACAACATAAAGTAATCAACAAGGGAAATAAATAAACTAGAATGCTGGAATAATTAAAAGTAGAAGAGAACTAAGCAGAAATAAGATAAAATTCTGAAATTGAGAAGGAATAGAACTAAGAACCATAAAACCTAGAGAGAGGAGAGAGACTCTCTCTTTAGAAAACTACATCTAAAATCTAATCTGCAGTCTCTAATCAGTGTTTTTGGGCTTGAAACTGGGCCAAAAATAGCCCAGAAATCACCCCCAGCATTCTCTGAAACGTGCAGCACGTGGCTCTGTCACGCGTATGCGTCACCCACGCATACGCATCGCTGAACTTTGTCAAGGTCACACGTACACGTGATCCACGCGTGCGCGTCACCTAACTGCATGGCAACTATGGCAAATTACATATCATTTTGAAGCCCTATATGTTAGCTTTCTAACGCAACTAAAACTGTCTCATTCAGACCTCTGTAGCTCAAGTTATGATTGATTTAGTACGAAGAGGTCAGGATTGACAACTCAGCAATTCCTTCAATTTCTTGTATTCCTTCCACTTTTACATGCTTCCTTTCCATCCTCTAAGCCATTCCTGCCCTATAAACCCTGAGAACACTTAACAAACATATGACGGCATTGAATGGTAATAAGAGAGGATTAAAATTAGCAAATTTAAGGCCAAAGAAGCATGTTTTCAATCATAGCACAAAATTAGGAAGGAAAATGTAAAACATGCGAATTCTATGAATAAGTGTGAGAATAATGAATAAAATTCATTCAATTAAGCACAAGATAAACCCTAAAAATGGAGTTTATCAATCTTCCCACACTTAAACATTATCATGTCCTCATGCTAAGCTCAAGAGAACCAAAAGAGTGAAGAGGAATGGTAGGATTTATGAAATGCGACCTATCTATATGAATGCAACTAAATGTAAAATGCTATTGCCTACTTGGTTAAAAGTAAATAATTCTTCCAAGAACAAATATAAAATAGATTCCACTAAATCAAATCTCAAAAATAAAGTACAAGTAGACTTGCAAGAAGAAAGCTCGTGAAAGCCGGGAACAAAGAATCGAGCATCAAACCCTCACTGGAAGTGTATACACTCTAATCACTAAAGTATTTAAGGGTCGATTCTCTCAGTTCTCTACTAATCTTGCTTTCTAAAGCTTGCTCTTCTTCTACCAATTAACAAAAATTTAATACACAAATACACATATCAAGAGGTCTTTTCAATGGTTGTAATGGGGTTAGGGTCAAGGTAGGAGTGTATTTGGTTAAGTGGACTAAAATCTGAATCCTTGATTAACCTAAACTTACCACCTAATCTAAGACAATCCATGTAATCAATATACAAAGTCTAACTACCCATTAACTATGTTTACCACATATTCATGCATCCTAAATTGAGTACAACTCATATGCATTGCTACCAACATTTACTTTGGGGCATTTTGTCCCCTTTTTATTAATTGCTTTTTTTTTCTTTTCTTTTTCTCTTTTTTTTTTCTATTTTTTTATTTTCTTTTGTCTTTCTCAATGCACATGATTAAGGTATTGAGTGCAAGAATATATGCTCAACATTTTTTCACATTTTCACAAAAAAAGTCTAACATACTCAATTCCCAAACTAAACGTTTCCAAACCCACTTTCCCACACTTAATTCATGAGCACTCTCACTAGTCTAAGCTAACCAAGGATTCAAATTAAGGACATTATTATTTTCCGCTTAGAGTTAGTGATGAGCTAAAGTAAAGAACAAAGGGGTAAAATAGGCTCAACATTGGTTTGCAAAGGATAATGAAAGGGTAAGGCCATATGGGTATGTAGGCTCAGTAAAACAAAGGCCCCAATCATATAAGTGCATGCATACATCAAACAATGGAAATATAGAATCAAGCAAGACAAAGATCACAATTTTAGAGAGAACAACACACCAAAACAAAATATTGGTTGATAAAATACAACCAATCAAATAGGCTCAAAATCTCATTGGTTTTGTGTGTTCGAGTTCTAAAACCATGTTCCAAATTAAATATCTTCAAGCAAGTTCAACAAAATTTTTAATTCAAATTAGTGAAATGCTAAAAAAAAGTTTCTTGAAAAAGGATTCATCACTTCAACCAAGTAGTGGTAAAATATGCACAAAATCTAACAAACATGCAATCAAACATGCAAATGCAACCACTAACCGCAAAGAAGAATAAAAATTGGTGTTGAAAAGAAACTAACTAACCCACGAAAGTCGGCATCGACCTCCCGACACTTAAATATTGCACCGTCCTCGGTGCATGCAAAGATGTGCAAGTGGACGGGTTGCTATACTAATGCTTTTCTCCAAAGAATGTGCGTAGGAACTTGTTTGTCACCCCATGTAAAAGTTTTCCGTTTTCCTTCTTGATGGCCATCCTGAAAGAAGAGAAAAGGTAAGAAAGGTAACCCAGGAACAAAGATAGAAAACAAATAAAATATGGGTGGGTTAATGCCAAATAATGAGGGTCTCAATTACATGGTAGCTACAACATGCAAGTGAAAAAATAGTAGAAGCACATGGCATATCAATACTGCAAAAATTGCAACGATTGGGTAGAGAGTGTGGATAATGAAAGATAATATAAATTCATGTCAATGCGAAAGGAATACAAGTATCATAAAAGATTGGCATTGACATATAAACAATATTACCCAATAGTGTAAAACAAGTCACTAAGCACCAAATAATGCAAGAAAAGATGTAACAGTTGAATATGAACATTTAACACCAACGGAAAAATAGTAAATTTAGAAAAGAAAATAAAAACATGCACAAAGTTAAAATGCAATGAATGAAAGTATGTAAATGCAAGAAGTAAAAAAGAATGAAAGAGAATAAGGATGATAAGTTAAAGAAATAAAGAAGAAGAAAGTAAGAAAGGAGGAAGAAGGAAGAAGAAAAGAGAGAAGAAAGGAGAAGGAAATGAAAAAAGGACGCGACGTGCGCGCATACATCATGCGTATGCGTAAAAACTGAAATAGTCATGCGACGCGTAAGCGTCGTCCACGCGTATGCGTGGATGGAGAAAAATGCATTATGACGCGTGAGCGTTGATGCCAAGGCATCTTAGGCTAGTTTCACTAGCATTTTTTTGTTAGTTTTAGTTGTTTTATGCATTTTCTTGAGCTTAAAGTAACCAAGAATGGTTAAATGAATAACAAAGCAATGAACCATCCAAACAGTATGATTTTGATGCAAATTCCATGAGTTTTTAGTTATATTACTTGAATGCTATGAATGGAAGATTTCTCATGAAATTTTGCAAGACTTTGATGCAATTGTTTGGATGATTTCAGGGAAGAAGAGGCTAGGCAAGGAAGCAACAAAATCAATAAAGGAAGCTTGAATATCACATGTGGAGTTTAAGTTCCAGTTTAAGCCTAAACTGGAGCTTAAACGCCAGAATCATGAAGGCTAAGAAATGCTGGAACTGGCGTTTAACCTCCAGTTTAACCTTAAACTGGAAGTTAAACGCCAGAATGAGAATTTCACCAAGGGAACATTTCCACGTTTAAGCTCCAGTTTAACCTTAAACTGGAGCTTAAACGTGTTCGACACAATTTCTCACCAGGAAGCATTTCCACGTTTAACCTCCAGTTTAACCTTAAACTGGAGGTTAAACGCCAGAAGTAAGAAAGGCACCAAGAGCATTCCACGTTTAAGCTCCAGTTTAACCTTAAACTGGAGCTTAAACGTGTTCGACTATTTCTCTCCTCCAGGGTTGCTTTCTCATTTCCACGTTTAAGCTTCAGTTTAACCTTAAACTGAAGCTTAAACGTGTTCGACTATTTCTCTCCTCCAGGGTTGCTTTCTCATTTCCACGTTTAAGCTTCAGTTTAACCTTAAACTGAAGCTTAAACGTGTTCGACTATTTCTCTCCTCCAGGGTTGCTTTCTCATTTCCACGTTTAAGCTTCAGTTTAACCTTAAACTGAAGCTTAAACGTGTTCGACCCAATTGCTCCTCCAGGGTTGCTTTCTTCATTTCCACGTTTAAGCTTCAGTTTAACCTTAAACTGAAGCTTAAACGTGTTCGACATTTCACACTCCTGGGTTGCTTTCTTCCATTTCCACGTTTAAGTTTCAGTTTAACCTTAAACTGAAACTTAAACTTCAACTTAAACGCCACTTTTTGAAAGGGGTTTCTGGGCCAAATATATTGAAGTTTAAGTTAGCATTTGAGCACAAACATTAACTTAAACGTATTATGGTATGAAACCCAATTGAATATCATGGTTTATGGGATTGGGCCTGAAGGATTGATGAGTCTGGAGCTTCAATTTGTTGAGTCTTGTGTCATTACTTGATTATCACTAAGTTGGTTCAATGAATGTTACAGAATTGGATCAGCAGCCTCATCAGGATTATGGATCATAAACCCAAAGCAAAAGGAAATCAGGGAAAGGCCTCAAAGCCCAAGAAACACAACAGAAGCTCAATTTAGAAAGTGTATAAATAGGATAGAATTTAAGTTGGTTGGCACTCACACTCGAAAAAGGATTGACACACGGAGAACTTTGGATCATTTTCTTTTAGTTTTGTAATTGAATTCAGAGCTATGACTCACTAAACCCCTTTCATTGGGTTAGGGAGCTCTATTGTAATTCAATGAATCAATAATAGTTTTATCTTCTTCTTCAATCTTTTCTCTTGAATTTTGTTAGAAAGCTTCTCGATCTAATTCCATTGGGTAGTTGTCTTGGGAAAGAAACTACCCATAATTGGAATCCTTCGGAACCTTGGGAAAGGAATGGAGGATTCATGCTAGAGAAGCTTTCTCACAGTGAATTGGATTGGGGTTTGGATGGATATTGTGACATGTAATCCTACCAAATTGTGGTTCATGAAACTGTGTGGTATAATCAGTGATCGAGCATCATCTCTTCTTATGAACATTTAAACCAAGGGATTGGGAATTTGTTTGTTTTTAGAGAGAATTGGTGAGCCAAGGGATTGGGATCCAATCATATAAGATTGCCAAGCAAAATTCAATGAATGCATTGGTTGAGGAAGGGATAAAAGTTGTTTTGATTCGGAGATCTCAATATCTCCTAACACCCAATGAACTCCCCATTTTTGATTTACCACTTTCTCTTTACATTCTGCAATTAAATTCATGCAATCACCCCCATCCCTTTTAATTTCAGCAATTCAGCTTCTCGCTCTTTAATTCATGCAATTTTACATTCCGCAATTCTCATCTAAATCTTGATTCCGCTTAACTAGAACATACTTCTAATCCGAATTGCTCACTCAACCAATCCTTGTGGGATTCGACCTCACTCTATTGTGAGTTTTTACTTGACGATAACCGGTGCACTTGCCGGAAGGAATTTTGCCGATCGTGCAATTTCCTAAATCGTAGCATATCAAGTTTATGCACATCAAGTTTATGGCGCCGTTGCCGGGGATTGGTTTTCGATTGACAATTCTCAAATTGGAAGTTAACTAGATTGAGCATTTTTCTTGCTTTGTTAATTCAGTTCAAGTTACTTGTTGAATTTTAATTTCTGCACTCTGTTACATGCTTTCTTTCTTTATGCCTTTAAATTCAAGCAACTAACTCACTGACTCACTAACTATTTGAATTAATTCCTCAACTGCTCTAACCATACTCTTCCATTAACCAAGAGTATTTCACTTGTTTGTTGCCTGTGCTGTGTTTTTGTATGACAGGTAGGAGAGGAGAGACATCAACTCCTCATTATACCGAACCAGAGAGGACCCTTCATAAACTTAGAAGGGAAGCAAGAGGGAAGAGAGTACTGGGAGAAGAAGAATCTGAAGGAGAATCTGAGGACAATTTTGTGGAAGCTCTAGATCTCAACATGGATAGAGAAGTTCACAACCATGAGAGAGCTGATGGAAACAATGCCATTCCCGAGAGGAGGGTTCTTGGTTCATACATAAACCCAACCTCTGGGAATTGTGGTAGCAGCATTCAGAAACCACCCATTCAGGCCAACAATTTTGAACTCAAACCACAGCTAATATCACTTGTGGAGGATCATTGTTCATTTGGTGGGAGTGCTAATGAAGATCCAAACCAACATCTCACAAAATTCCTGAGAATTTGCGACACTGTGAAGTCCAATGGAGTCCAGGAAGATACCTATAAACTGCTCTTGTTCCCATTTTCACTTAGGGACAAGGCATCTAAGTGGCTGGAATCATTCCCAAGGGGGAGCCTAACAACCTGGGATGAGGTGGAAAGCAAGTTTCTGGCACGTTTCTACCCCCACAAAAGGTCAATAGGCTTCGATCTGAGGTTCAGACTTTTAGACAACAAGATGGTGAAACTCTCTACGAGGCATGGGAGAGATTCAAGGATTTGACAAGGAAATGCCCACCAGACATGTTCCATGACTGGGTGCAATTGCATATTTTCTATGATGGACTTTCTTATGAATCAAGGAAGGCTGTAGACCATTCATCAGGAGGTTCATTGAACAGGAAAAAGACTGTGGAAGAAGCCATTGAAGTGATTGAGACAGTGGCTGAGAATGAGTACTACTATGCTTCAGAGAGACACAACACTAAGGGAGTCATGGAGCTGAACCATGTTGATACAATTTTAGCCCAAAACAAGGTGTTTGCCAAGCAACTAGCAGAGCTCACCAGGAAATTAGAAACAAAGCAAGTGGCTGCAATACACACACAAGATCAAGAGGAAGTAAGCACTGAAGGAGGTGATTGGGAAGAGGCCAACTATGTGGGAAACCAACAAAGGCAATCATATGATCCACATTCCAACACTTACAACCCAGGATGGAAAAACCACCCAAACTTTGGGTGGGGGAACCAACAAACCCAACCACAAAACCACAAACCTTACAACCAAAACCAACATAACAAGTCCACTTACCAAAACTCCAACCAAAGATCATACCAAGCCACACAAAACACTTACTCCCAACCATCATATCATGGCCAAAATAATCAACCTACCCAACCTAATCCGAACCAACAATTTCAAGATCAATTAAACAGGATAGAAGGAATGCTTGCAACCATGAGTCAAGACATAACCGAATTGAAAGCCTTTAAGGAAGAAGTAAATTCTAACCTGCAAAACCAAGGAGCTGCCATCCAGAAGCTAGAAAATCAAATTGTGTATTTGTCTAAGCAAACCCCTGGGCCAAGCGTTTCTCATGCTGCCAAGGCTATTGCAAGGGAAGAATGTAAGGCCATAACCCTCAGAAGTGGAAAGAATCTAAAGGAGATCTCAAAGGAAACCACAGAGGATGAAGCAAAGGAAAATGTGAGAGACAAGGAACAAGGACAATCTTTTACACCGTCTGCAACAAAAGAAAAGAAAAAGAGGTCCTGAAGCCTTATACACCTAAAGCACCATATCCTCAACGTTTGATGAAAAGTGAAAAGGATGGCCAATTCTCCAGGTTCTTGGAGATTTTCAAGAAGCTTCAAATCAACATTCCGTTTGCTGAGGCAATAGAGCAAATGCCACTCTATGCAAAATTCTTAAAGGAATTAATGACCAAGAAGAGAAGCTGGAGAAATGAGGAAACTGTGTTGTTGACTGAAGAATGCAGTGCCATCATTCAACACAAATTGCCTCAGAAATTGAAGGATCCAGGCAGTTTCCAAATCCCCTGCATCATAGGAGAAGTCATGGTGGAGAAGGCCTTGTGTGACTTAGGGGCCAGTATCAATTTGATGTCTCTAACAATGATGAGAAGAATGAAGATTGAGGAAGCCAAACCAACAAGAATGGCCCTCCAATTGGCAGATCGAACTTTTAAATTCCCTCATGGGATAGTTGAGGATTTGTTGGTGAAAGTGGGAGATTTTATATTTCCTGCTGATTTTGTGGTGTTAGATATGGAGGAAGAAGCCAAAGCTTCAATAATTCTGGGAAGACCCTTCCTGGCTACTGCTGGAGCCATCATAGATGTACAAAAGGGTGAACTCACTCTTAGACTACATGACGAGAAATCGGTGTTTAACGTATTCAAGGCAATGAGCTATCCATCAGAATCACTAAAGGAATGCATGAGGGTGGATGTAGTGGACATTGCAATACAAGAAACCTTTGAGGAAACAACAAAGGTAGTGGTAGAGGAGGAGTTCACCAAGGATATTGAAGTTAGTGACATCAACGCTGCTGAAACAACCATGCCAAGCATGCCGGAGAGAGTGAAAGAAGAGAAGGAAGCACTAAAACCTGAGCTCAAAGCATTGCCCCCTAATCTCAAGTATGCATACTTGGGTAGTGATGAGAGCCATCCTGTTATCATTAGCTCTGCCCTGAGCCAAGAACAGGAAGAAGAATTGATCAAGGTGCTACAAACTCATCAAGATGCCATTGGATGGACCCTAGCTGATTTGAAGGGGATAAGTTCATCCATATGCATGCATAAAATCTTGTTAGAAGAGGATGCTAGACCTCCATTCAAGCTCAGAGAAGATTGAATCCCGTCATGAAAGAAGTGGTACAAAAGGAGGTCATGAAGTTATGGCAGGCAAGGGTAATCTACCCCATTTCTGATAGCCCATGGGTTAGTCCCATCCATGTAGTTCCCAAGAAAGGTGGCATAACTGTGGTGCCAAATGAGAGGAACGAACTCATACCCACAAGAACTGTCACTGGGTGGAGGATGTGCATAGACTACAGGAAGCTCAATGAAGCCACCAGAAAAGATCATTTCCCACTCCATTCATGGATCAGATGCTTGAAAGGCTTGCAGGACATGCTTACTATTGCTTTCTGGATGGATACTCAGGCTATAATCAGATAGTAGTTGATCCTAGAGATCAAGAGAAAACATCATTTGTTTGTCCATATGGAGTTTTTGCTTATAGACGCATGCCCTTTGGATTGTGCAATGCACCTGCCACTTTCCAAAGATGCATGCTGTCCATCTTTTCGGACATGATTGAAAAATTTATTGAGGTTTTCATGGATGATTTTTCTGTGTTTGGAGATTCTTTTCCTAGCTGCCTACACCACCTTGCCTTGGTGCTTAAGAGATGCCAAGAGACCAACCTAGTATTAAACTGGGAAAAGTGTCATTTCATGGTCACAGAAGGAATAGTCCTTGGCCACAAAATCTCTAATAGAGGCATTGAGGTGGACAGAGCTAAGGTGGAACTCATTGAAAAACTACCTCCACCAAGTAATGTCAAGGCAGTTAGGAGTTTTTTGGGACACGCTGGCTTTTACAGAAGGTTTATTAGAGACTTTTCTAAAATAGCCAAACCTTTGAGTAACTTGCTTGTCTCTGATACACCCTTTGTATTTGATAAAAATTGCATGCTAGCCTATGAACTTTTGAAGCAGAAACTTTCCTCTGCACCTATCATTGCCCCACCTGATTGGAACTTACCTTTTGAACTGATGTGTGATGCATCAGACCTTGCTATTGGGGCAGTGTTAGGACAAAGGAAAGACAATTTGGTACATGTGATTTATTATGCCAGTAAAGTCTTGAATGATAACCAAAGGAATTACACAACCACTGAAAAAGAACTCTGGCAATAGTCTTTGCATTTGAAAAATTTAGATCCTATCTCATTGGATCTAAAGTCATTGTCTTCACTGATCATTCAGCTTTAAAATACTTACTTGCTAAACAAGAATCCAAACCAAGACTTATTAGATGGGTTCTTTTGTTGCAGGAATTTGACATTGAAATCAAAGACAAGAAGGGTGTAGAGAACAAGGTGGCAGACCATTTATCAAGGATACCATGTGAAGAAGGAAGCGCACAAAGCACACATATAAATGAGTGCTTCTGATGAACAACTCATGGTAATTCACAAGACCCTGGTTTGCAGACATAGCAAACTTCAAGGCCACTGGGAGTTTGCCGTTGGAATTTAACAGGCATCAAAGGAAGAAATTGGTAAATGATGCCAAATACTTCATCTGGGACGAACCATACTTGTCAAAAAATGTTCGGATGGCATACTCAGAAGATGCATATCAGAGGAAGAAGGAAGGGAAGTCTTATGGGACTGCCATGGCTCCACTTATGGAGGACATTTTGCAGGAGAAAGAACAGCAGCTAAGGTGTTGCAGTGTGTTTTTATTGGCCCACTATCTTCAAAGATGCAAAGGAACTAGTGAAGCACTGCCATGAATGCCAGAAAGCGGGGAACCTGCCAAGAAGAAATGAAATGCCACAACAATTCATTCTGGAACTTGAATTGTTTGATGTATGGGGGATAGATTTCATGGGACCCTTCCCCACCTCAATACTCAAATAATTACATTCTTGTGGCAGTAGACTATGTCTCCAAATGGGTTGAAGCAATAGCAACTCCAACCAATGATAATAAGGTAGTCATGAACTTCCTCAGAAAACACATTTTTTGCCGTTTTGGGGTTCCAAGAGCAATCATCAGTGATGGAGGAAGCCACTTCTGCAACAAACCATTAGAGGCATTGCTTCTAAAATATAGAGTCAAACACAAGGTAGCCACACCATACCATCCACAGACAAGTGGGCAAGCCGAAATATCTAATAGAGAACTCAAAAGAATCCTGGAAAAGACTGTGGGAATTAAGAGGACTGGTCGATTAAGCTAGATGATGCTCTTTGGGCATATAGGACAGCTTTCAAAAACCAATTGGAATGTCTCCTACCAACTAGTGTATGGAAAAGCTTGCATTTGCCACTGGAGTTGGAGCAAAGGCATCTGGCTTGAAAATCTTGAACTTGGACAGCAAAGTGCTGGAGAAAGAAGGATGTTGCAATTCAAGAGTTGGAAAAATTCAGAGTGAAGTTATGAGAATGCAAAATTTACAAAGAAAGAGCAAAAGAAGAAGATGACAGCAACATAGCCCCAAGGAAATTGAAGAGGACAAAAAGTATTGCTCTACAATTCAGGCTGAAGCTATTTCCAGGGAGCTAAAATCAGGTGGTCTGGACCATTTTGTCACCAAGGTCTCCCAATATGGACAATAGAAATCATGGAAGAAAATCACACGAACCTTCACTGTGAATGGTCAAAGACTCAAACATTACTTGGGAGATGTGGAGGAGAAGGACAAGGTTAAATATCACCTCAACTGAGGAAGACAACCGTCAAGCTAGTGACGTTAAAGAAGCGCTTGTTGGAGGCAACCCAACCTGAGGTAATA
>NC_092054.1:41532238-41635818 GCF_003086295.3 Arachis hypogaea | reverse complement strand
GGGATCCAATCATATAAGATTGCCAAGCAAAATTCAATGAATGCATTGGTTGAGGAAGGAATAAAAATGTTTTGATTCGGAGATCTCAATATCTCCTAACACCCAATGAATTCCCCATTTCTGATCTACCACTTTCTATTTACATTCTGCAATTAAATTCATGCAATCACCCCATCCCTTTTAATTTCAGCAATTTAGCTTCTCGCTCTTTAATTCATTGCAATTTTACATTCCGCAATTCTCATCTAAATCTTGATTCCGCTCAACTAGAACATACTTCTAATCCGAATTGCTCACTCAACCAATCCTTGTGGGATTCGACCTCACTCTAATGTGAGTTTTTACTTGACGATAACCGGTGCACTTGCCGGAAGGAATTTTGCCGATCGTGCAATTTCCTAAATCGTAGCATAACAAGTTTATGCGCAACAAGTTTATGGCGCCGTTGCCGGGGATTGGTTTTCGATTGACAATTCTCCAATTGGAAGTTAACTAGATTGAGCAATTTTTCTTTTCTTTTGTTAATAGTTTTTGTTTCAGTTTATTACTGCTAATTTCTGCAAATTTTAATTTGTTTTCTTTGCTTATTCACTTGTTAGCATACTAACCACTAGCTGTTTGTGATATTGCCTCACTATGGAATTTCCACTATCTTTGGATGAGTATTGTTTGAGACTGAGCACATTGCAAAAAAGAAAGGAGTATCCATCATCTTTTGGTCAATCAAAATTCATGAGAAACTCTCCACCACCACAGAATGATTCATGTTATTATGCTCATGGTGGGAGGGAGTATCAGGAACAGGAAACGGGGTACTTCCCAGAGCCACAAAATGGTCCATGTTTTGGTGAATTTGATCACTACTCAAGTTGTGGCTGGGAAGATAAAAACCAAAGAGATTTCACTTATTCACACCCCATTCATCAAGAGTCATACCACTACCAACACTCCAACCAAAGACTCTATCAGCCCACACAAAACACATACTCCCAGCCACCATATCACAGCCAAGATAATCAACCTCATCAACCCAATCCGAACCAACAATTTCAAGATCAATTAAACAGGATAGAAGGAATGATTGCAACTATGGGCAGAGATGTGGCCGATTTGAAAAGCTTTAAGGAAGAAGTGATATCCAACTTACAAAATCATGGTGCTGCCATTCAAAAGCTAGAAGCACAAATTGGATATCTATCAAAGCAAATCCCTACCCACAATTCTTCTAGTGATACCATGGCAAACCCAAGGGAGGAATCAGAAGAACAAGAAAGGGAGAAAGTCAATCAAGGGAGATCACACTCCAATGACACAGAGAGTTGCAAAGAGGAAGGGTTCATTGAACCACAAATTCAGGAAGCTTTTGATGAACAGGATACTCCAACTGTCCAACAACAACCAAGTTCTGAGATCAAGGATGTGAAGGCAGTAGAAACAAGCACCAAAATGAGGATTGTGACCGAGAAACAAAGGATCATATCCATGAAGAAGAGAAGGTCGAAGAACAATCCAACTCCTGAGCCAACAAGCAAGTTCACTCAAGCCAATCACAAGGGAAAGCTTGCTGGAAAGAAGCATTCACAACAAGGGGCACTAACTAGCTCCTTTATCCACTTGAAGTCATTCCTCTTAACAAACTGGAAGAAGAGGAAGAAAGTCAGGAACAGCATGTCAAGCTAATGACGTTAAAGAAGCGCTTGTTGGGAGGCAACCCAACCAAAGGTAGTTTTTCTTTTCTAGTTATTTCAATAAAAGAGTTAAGTAGATTTATCTGTATTGCAAGGAGCTAAGTTTGGTGTTGCACACCAAAACAATTCAAGGGTGAATGTGAGATTCTAAGTTTGGTGTTCCACCAAAAAAACTTCATTAAAAGCACATTTCTACCTCAGCATGACTAGTCACTAGCTCCAACCAATCAGGGAAACTACTTAAACAATAGTTTAATTTCTAGTTCATAGTTTCTTTTTCTAGTTCATAGTTATTTTCTTAATAAAAGCACATGAGGTTTTCTGCATATGATCCCAATTGCTGCATATGGCAAGGAACTAAGTTTCGTGTTCACACACCAATCTAAGTTCAGAGGCCTACAAACATCCATGCATGCTAACCAATTCTCAAAGTGCTTGGGGAACAAGCAACTTCTAATAGCTTTGCAGGAAGACAATCAATCTCATGGAAGGAATATACATCATCATCAAAGAGAACACCAAGGCTAGGAAGGATGATGAACAACAAAGAAGATGCTAAAAGGTTGTATTGTCACTTAATTACTTGTACTTTGAATTGCTGATATTTGAAGTTTGCATGCACCCCTGCTTTAAGTTTGAGTCATTGCAGTTTTTGTTTGTCTGTTTGTTTAATTTTCAAATAAGTGATAGTCTAAGTGTCTGGATAACTTCATCTTCTTAAACAAATGCTTGCCATGCTTGTTCTGTTTCCATAAAATAAAAGAAATGTTTGAACAAAAGTAACTCAATTCCATTTGGTAAGAAATCAAATAAGATTAAGTGTTGGTATGCATGTTTGATTGAATAGTCAGCTCACTAAGAAATAAAGTTAGAATTGTCACTTTTAGTGGAAATTAGGATGCTGTCTATGGATCTTGATGAATAAATGTCTTTGGCCATGAAAAAGAAAGAAAAAGAAGAAGAAAAAGCCACTGAAAAAGGGCAACCAAAAAGCAAAAAAAAAATTGAGAAAATAAGCTAGGCACCAATGGTTTGAACTTCTGAGACAAATGCCTGTGGTGTTTATGTATTAAGGATATGCTTGGATGAATAGGTTCTGAGGAGTGTTTCAACACTTGGTAACTTAGGTTAACTAACCCGGGATTATCAACCAAAAGTCCATTATCAAGAGCAAGCTAAATACAAAACATTTAGTCACACAAAGAGGTGCTGGGCACCAATGTCTCAAGAAGAAATGTGAACTAAAATGCCTGTAGTGGATATGTGTAGTGCACTAATAAGAAAAAGAAAATGCCAAAGGCTTGTGCAACACATGACACTGAGCAACAAGGAGCAAATAAGCTCAAAGGAAAAGAAAAACAAAGAAAAGAAACTTGCCAAGGATATGTGAATAACAAGAGGCCATAGCAGTGTTTTAGTGGAAACATAAAAAGTGACATTCTTACCTAAGAAACAATAAAGTGATGCTGCAACAACATTCTGCATGAACACCCCATTAATCAATGTCAATTACTTACTGATATGGCTAATGAATTTACTTTCTGTTGCATTCTTTCTTCTCAATAATTCAGAACTTGCTTGGGGACAAGCAAGGATTAAGTTTGGTGTTGTGATGCCAAGGCATCTTAGGCTAGTTTCACTAGCCTTTTTCTTTTATTTTTAGTTGTTTTATGCATTTTCTTGAGCCTTAAGTAATCATTTGGGCCAAATAGTCATGCTTGTCTTAAATCATTCAACATGAAGATTTTGATGCAAATTCCATGAGTTTTTAGTTATATTACTTGAATGCTATGAATGGAAGATTTCTCATGAAATTTTGCAAGACTTTGATGCAATTGTTTGGATGATTTCAGGGAAGAAGAGGCTAGGCAAGGAAGCAACAAAATCAATAAAGGAAGCTTGAATATCACATGTGGAGTTTAAGTTCCAGTTTAAGCTTAAACTGGAACTTAAACTACCAAGCCATATAATGCTGGAATTGAAGTTTAACCTCCAGTTTAACCTTAAACTGGAGGTTAAACGCCAGAAGTGAGAATCTCACCAGGGGAGCATTTCCACGTTTAACCTCCAGTTTAACCTTAAACTGGAGGTTAAACGCCAGAAGGAAGAAAGGCACCAGGAGCATTCCACGTTTAAGCTCCAGTTTAACCTTAAACTGGAGCTTAAACGTGTTCGACTATTTTTCTCCTCCAGGGTTGCTTTCTCATTTCCACGTTTAAGCTTCAGTTTAACCTTAAACTGAAGCTTAAACGTGCTCGAGCTTGTGCCTCCAGGGAGTGCCAGCGTTTAAGCTCCAGTTTAAGCTTAAACTGGAGCTTAAACGTGTTATATGGAACAGCTTGACCATGCCTTCTTCAAACATAAATAACTTGAGCTACAAAACTCCAAATGAGGTGATTCAAAATGCATTGGAAAGAAGACATCTAGAGCTTTCCAATCATATATGGCATGTATGGTGGATACTAAAAATTGAGGGAGAAAACAGCCCCGTAATGTGCATAGAAGAGCATAGTACCAACATGCAATCAGGCCAGCTGACCTCTTCACCTTCCATGGAGTATAACTCGAGTTGTAGAAATCCAATTGAGGTGCTTCCAGTTGCGTTAGAAAGCTGACATCCATAGCTTTCCAACGAGGTATAATAGTCTATATTTGGCATCAAATTGGCAAGGTTGACAAGAGAACAAAGTGACGACTCAAGAAAGGGGGGTGCAACGTTTGAGTGTAGTTTAATGGATCATTATCCTTTTTGGATCAATTATGTCACTCTACCCTTCAAGCAAGCAAGGCCCATCAACAACACCAAATCAAGGCCACAAGAATCATCTAGAATAGTTTATTTTCATTTGATTGTAATTTGCTTTTAATTTTATTTTCATTTTGTAATTTAGGGAGCCTATTTAAAGGCCTTAGTTTCTGCAATTAACGGGGGATTGAGGGGGAATCCAGCCCCTGAGGGGGAAGTTTGGGATTGAGAGAGAACTTGGGATCATTTTCTTTTAGTTTTGTAATTGAATTCAGAGCTATGACTCACTAAACCCCTTTCATTGGGTTAGGGAGCTCTATTGTAATTCAATGAATCAATAATAGTTTTATCTTCTTCTTCAATCTTTTCTCTTGAATTTTGTTAGAAAGCTTCTCGATCTAATTCCATTGGGTAGTTGTCTTGGGAAAGAAACTACCCATAATTGGAATCCTTCGGAACCTTGGGAAAGGAATGGAGGATTCATGCTAGAGAAGCTTTCTCACAGTGAATTGGATTGGGGTTTGGATGGATATTGTGACATGTAATCCTACCAAATTGTGGTTCATGAAACTGTGTGGTATAATCAGTGATCGAGCATCATCTCTTCTTATGAACATTTAAACCAAGGGATTGGGAATTTGTTCGTTTTTAGAGAGAATTGGTGAGCCAAGGGATTGGGATCCAATCATATAAGATTGCCAAGCAAAATTCAATGAACGCATTGGTTGAGGAAGAGATAAACATGTTTTGATTCGGAGATCTCAATATCTCCTATAACCCAATGAATTCCCCATTTCTGATTTCCACTTTCTCTTTACATTCTGCAACTAAATTCATGCAATCACCCCCATTCCCTTTTAATTTCAGCAATTTAGCTTATGCTCTTTAATTCATGCAATTTAAGATTCCGCCATTTCAATTTCTTGTCATTTACTTTTCCCGCCAATTTTACATTCCGCAATTCTCATCTAAATCTTGATTCCGCTCAACTAGAACACACTTCTAATCTGAATTGCTCACTCAACCAATCCTTGTGGGATTCGACCTCACTCTATTGTGAGTTTTTACGTGACGATAACCGGTGCACTTGCCGGAAGGAATTTTGCCGATCGTGCAATTTCCTAAATCGTAGCATAACAAGTTTATGCGCACCAATTTTCATTTCATTTTCTTTTTTTCATTATAAGTGTTGGATTATTGATTTTGTTTACTATGCATTGCTGCCTCTTATTGCCTAAATGTTGTTTTTGCATGAATGTTTTTAGAAGTTCATTGTTGGATTCTATTGTTGAGGTCATGTTTTGCTACTTGGTTTTGAGTTCTTCATGCTTATTTTTTGAGAATACCAAGTGATGAGAATTGCCTTCGAGCTTGTAACTCTTCTTGAATTGCATGATTTGGCTAACAAGTGATTTGAACCCTATTCTTTGATTAGGAAATCTCTTGACATTGGGTGGTGTGCATTTACTTCAATGCATTGTATTCCATGATCATATGCATCCATACGCTTTTAGCTTGAATGCTCTCATGCTTCTTTAATGCTTGTTTTACCTTACAAGCTTACTTAAAGCATCTCAAGCATACTAGAGTGAGTAAAGTGCATGCTTCTTTAGTGACATAGCTTTTATGCTAATATGTGTTCTAAACCACGCAATTTAGAATTCACACACCTATCTTTCATTAATCTCACACTAATTTACTCACTCAATTCTAGTGATTACCTCACTCCAACAATGTATGCTTCCTTGCTTTTGTATTTTTTCATCTTATGATGTTATTTTCTACTTTTCATGATTGATACACCACAAGTAAAAACGGAAGCGAGACAAAGAACACACAGCAACCGGTTGATCTACCAGCTAAAGGTAGCAATCCAGAAAGTCGCCATACCCCCTTGCTCATCTTTGAGTGCACCGAGGATGGTGCAAATTTTTAAGTGTGGGGAGATCGTCCGACCGATCGGAGATTTTGGGTGACAAATTTCTAATTCCGACACTTTTGCATTTCATTTTAGGTTTTTAGGGTTTTTGTTGCATTTTCTTAATTTTGCATATATATACATAATAAGCTTAGTCAAAATAATGAAATTTTTCAAGGATTCTACCTATAGGGCATCTCAATTGGTTTGAGTGAAAACTTTTCATAGAACTTGCTTGAATTATATATATATATATATATATATATATATATATATATATATATATTATGAAGCATGTTTTGAGCTAAGAACACAAGCAAGTGAGATTTGAGCCTAATGGTGTGGTTACATCTTATAACCACTTATTTTCCTTTTTGTGTGCATTATTCTCTTTCTATGATTGTAATCTTTGATTTGTTTGATTCTTTATGTCCATTATTTTGTGTACTCATGCATTTATATGATTGAGGCCATCATTTCATTTAACTCACTTACCCAAATAGCCTTACCTTTTATCTTCATTTGTTGGCAACTTTGAGCCTACGATTAACCCACTTGTTCTTAATTTAGCACATTACAAGCCTTAAAGCGAAAAACAATAAATGTCCTTATTTGGATCTTTGATTAGCTTAGGCTAGTGTGTATGTATCATTCAAGTGTGGGGAACTTGAGACATTGGGTGAATAAAAGGGTAGTTTTGTATATTTGTTGTAAATATCGGAAACTGGGTACATGCTCATGTATTGATTAAATGTATAGACCTTATGCATTGATGTCCTTACATATAGCTTGAAAGAAAGAAAAAAATGAGAAAGACAAAAGAAAAAGAAAAAAATATGGAAAAGAATAGAAAAAAAATAAATAAAAAGAAAAGAAAAAAGAAAAAAAGAAAAAAAATAAAAAGGGGACAAAATGCCCCAAAGTTAAGCTCAATAAAGATCAATGCATAAGTGTTATGAAATGAAATGAAATGCATGAGTATGTTAAAAATTGAAAAATGGGTAGTTAGGTTAGTTTTGAATTGTATAGGATGTCATAGGTTATGTGGGAAGTTTAAGCTTATTAAAGATTCAAATTTCAAGCTCACTTGACCAAATATGCATCCTACCTTGACCCTAGCCCCATTACAACCTAAAGAAAATACCTCATGATACTTGTATGCATGCATGAAATAAATGTCGATTGTTAGAAGAAAAACAAATCTTAGAAAGCATGAAATAGAGGAGAATTGAGAGAATCAACCCTAAACACTTGAGCGAATAGAGTGCAAACACATCCGGTGAGGGTTTGATGCTCAATTACATGTTTTCACCTATGATCATCATTCTTCATGCAAGTTTGTAAAAATATTTAATAACTCAACTCAATTGTGGATTAGACTTGCTAGTCCTTAGCCCTTGTGCATATATGCTTCTTGGGAATTGATTTATTTTGACCAAGCAATTGCATTCATGTAGATAGTTGCATATAGGTATATTGCATTTAGTTAGATTTCATTGAATAAATGTTGATCCCTTTGCTTTTTCTTGGTTTAAGCATGAGGACATACTTGGTTTAAGTGTGCGGAGGTTGACAAACCCTATATTTAGGGTTTATCTTGTATTGATTTTAGGAGATTTTATCACCTTTTACCCACATTTATTCAATGAAATAGCATGGTTTCATGATTGTCTCCCAATTTGTGCTTAAGTGTGAAAACATGCTTTCTAGGTCCTTAATTAGCTAAATTCAATTCACCCTTGATTCCACTAGATGTCTTGATTTGTTTGTTAAATGATTTCAGGCTGAAAAGGCTAGGAATGAATTATAGGAGTGAAGAGGAAGGCATGCAAAGTGGAGAACACATGAAAAAGCCAAAGATTTGGATATCTTCATCCACGCGCACGCACACTGTACGCGTACGCGCCGGTAGGTGCACATGATTTTTTTAATAGAAAATGTGCCCAGCGATTTTTGAGAGCTATGGGGCCCAATTTGCAACCAACTTTGGCGCCAAAATGCATTTAAAGGACCATGGATTGAAGGGAATCAACACTTAGCATCATTTACACACATTAGGATTAGTTTTAGTTAGTTTTAGAGAG
Organism: Arachis hypogaea; assembly: GCF_003086295.3. NCBI lineage: Eukaryota > Viridiplantae > Streptophyta > Magnoliopsida > Fabales > Fabaceae > Arachis > Arachis hypogaea. The sequence continues at coordinate 41,627,382 of NC_092054.1, read as the reverse complement.
AGAAGCTCTCACTTCTCTCTAGAATTAGGATTAGGATTAGGTTTAGTTCTTAGATCTAGGTTTAGACTCATGCTTTCTTCTACTTTTGCTTCTCAATTCTTGTTATTGCAATCATGATTCTTCTATTCTTTTGTTGTAATTTCCTTCATGTTGCTTCTATCTTTTATTGTAGATCTACTCTTGTTCCTTCTCTACTCTTTCAATTCAATTAGAGGTAATTCATAATAATTGTGTTTCTTTTAATTGTTGTTGTTAATTCTTTGCAATAATTGTTGTTAGATTTCATTCTAGTTGTCAATTTACTATGCTTTTCTTTTGTGCCTTCCAAGTGTTTGATGAAATGCTTGGTTGGATTTTAATGTAGATTTTGTTCCTCTTGGCCTAGGTGGAGTAATTAGTGACGCTTGAATTATCTAATTCCTTTGTTGATTGATAATTAGAAGTTGCTAATTGATTTGGATACCACTAAAGCTATTCTTTCCCTTGGGAGTTGGCTAGGACTTGTGGAATCAAGTTAATTCATCCACTTGACTTTCCTCTATGGTTAGAGGTTAACTAAGTGGTAGCAATGGACAATTCTCATCAAAATTGAGAAGGATAATAAGGATAGGACTTCCAATTCTCATAACCTTGCCAAGAGCTTTCATAGTTGTTAGTTTATTTTCTTGCCACTTATATTTCTTACTTCTTATCCCAAAAACCCCAAAATATCTCATAACCAATAACAAGACACTTTATCGCAATTTCTAGGGAGAACGACCCGAGGTTCAATACTTTGGTTTATAGATTTTAGGGATTTGTACTTGTGACAAACAAATTTTTGTATGAAAGGATTATTGATTGGTCTAGAAACTATACTTGCAACGAGAATTCATTTGGAAATTCTATACCATCAAAAATCCGATCATCAATCGTAGAATGGTTGTTGCTCATAGTAAGTGGGTGGAGGTTGTTGCCAAGAGGGTTGATCAAATCCTTGTGGCACCTCCTATCTTTGATTGTTACATCCTTGATGCAAGCTTTCATTGTAATCTCCTCTTCCTACAACACGATTGTAACCAAACTCATAGCCAAAGGAGGTGAGAATTCATAGTATCGAGAGAAAATAAAAACAAAAACTAATAAGGAATAATGAAACTAAACTCCTAAAACTAGAAATAACTAACAAAGAAACAAAAAAGCAAATTATTCACAATATTCACAATAACCAATAATAAGGCACACATTTGCAATTCCCCGGCAACGGCGCCAAAAATTGATGGGGAAAAATCGTCAGTAAAGAATTTCACAAAAATAATCGCGTTGCAAGTATAGATCTAAACCGACAATTAAACCTCAATCAAATTTAATTTGTTTGTCACTAAAGCAAACCCAATAAAAATCAACCGAAGTATTTAAACCTCGGGTCGTCTCTCAAGGAATTATAGAGAAGTGTACTTATAATTGGTTATGAGATTGTATCTTTTTGGATTTTGAAATGTTGAACAAAAGATGTAAATGACAAGAAAATAAACTAATAATTAAGAAAAGTCCTAGCAAGGATTGAGAATCGTAATTCCTATCCTCATTATCAATGTCAATTATGATGGTAATTGCCTTTTGCTTTCACTTAGTCAACCTTTAACAATGAAGGAAAGTCAAGTGAGTAAAGTTAACTTAAGTTCACAAGTCCTAATCAAAGACTAGATTTAATGAGGCTTAAGCCAACTAGAAGTCTCAATCACCAATCAATAAAAGACCTTTGATAATTCAAGAGTCTCCAATTAATCAATCCAAGCTAAGAATATGAAAATCTAATTTAAAATCCAACCAAGCACTTTATCTAACACTTGGAAGGCGCAAAATAAAAGCATAGAAAATTAACAAGGAATAATAATTCTAGAACCAACAACTGCAAAATCAATGATGACGAATAACAGAAGAACCAACAAACATGAAATACCTCAAATTGCATTAAAAGGAAAATTAAATCTAACATGAGAATTCATAACCTAAATTGACAATATAAAGTAATCAACAAGGGAAATAAATAAACTAGAATGCTGGAACAATTAAAAGTAGAAGAGAACTAAGTAGAAATAAGATAAAATTCAGAAATTGAGAAGGAATAGAACTAAGAACCCTAAAACCTAGAGAGAGGAGAGAGCCTCTCTCTCTAGAAAACTACATCTAAAACCTAATGTGTGAATAATGAAGTGTTGTGTGTTTGATTCCTTCACTTTACAGTCTCTAATCAGTATTTTCGGGATTGAAACTGGGCCAAAAACAGCCCAAAAATCACCCCCAGCATTTTCTGATACGTGCAGCACGTGGCTCTGTCACGTGTACGCGTCGCCCATGCGTACGCGTCGCTAAACTTTCGCAAGGTCATGCGTACGCGTGATCCACGCGTGCACGTCGCCTAACTGCATGGCAACCATAGGAAATTGCATATCATTTTAAAGCCCCGTATGTTTTCTTTCCAACGCAACTGAAACCACCTCATTTGGACCTCTATAGCTCAAGTTATGATCGATTTAGTACGAAGAGGTCAGAATTGATAGCTTAGCAATTCCTTCAATTTCTTGTATTCCTTCCACTTTTACATGCTTCCTTTCCATCCTCTAAGCCATTCCTATCCTATAAATCCTGAGAACACAACAAACATATCACGGCATCGAATTGTAATAAGAGAGGATTAAAATTAGTAAATTTAAGGCCAAAGAAGCATGTTTTTAATCATAGTACAAAATATGGAAGGAAAATGTAAAACATGCGAATTCTATGAATAAGTGTGAGAATAATGGATAAAATCCACTCAATTAAGCATAAGATAAATCCTAAAAGTGGGGTTTATCAGTGAAATGAATCGTATAGATTTGAGACGGAATTTTGTGTTGAGGCATACTCAAGTGATGAAGAATTTAGACATGTAAAACTTGGAGGTGAGGTTGGATAATTGAGAGGTGATGGCTCTTGATGAATGGGGTATGAATGAGTGAAATCTTTGATTTTGATCTTCCTAGGCACAACTTGAGTAGTGATCGATTTCACCAAAATATGGTCCATTTTGTGGCTCTGGAAAGTACTCTGTTTCATGTTCTTGATACTCCCACCCACCATGAGCATAATAAGGTGAATCATTCTGTGGTGGTGGAAAGTTTCCCATGAAATTTGATTGACTAAAGTATGATGGATGCTCCTTTCTTTCCTGCAAAAAGCTCTGTCTCAAACAATAATCACCAAAAGAAATTGGAATCTCCATTGTCATAAATGAGGGATTCTTAGTGAGGCAATATCACAAACAACTAGTGATTAGTGTGCTAACAAGTAAATCAACAAGGAAAAACAAATTAAAATTGCAAAAAGTAACAGTAACTACTAAAATTAAAACTGATCAAAAGAAAAGACAAGTGTTCAATCTAGTTATCCTCCAATTTAATCATTGTTAATACAAAACCAATCCCCGGCAACGTCGCCATAAACTTGATGCACAAAAATTTGTCTCTCAACAAATCTTCACCGGCAAGTGCACTGGATTGTCGTCAAGTAAAAACTCATAGTAGAGTGAGGTCAAATCCCACAGGGATTGATTGGTTGATCAACTTTAATTGGAGGAGTGTTCTAGTTAAACTAATCCAAATTTGAATTGAGAGTTGCAGAAAAAGTAAACGGCAGGAAACTTAAAGAGCAAGAAATGTAAATAACTGAATGTAATTAACAGAAATTAAATTGCAGAAGAGAAATTACAGGGAATTAAAGTGCAGAAGCTTAAATTGCAAGAAATTAAAAGGGAATGGGGGTTGTTAAACATCAATGTAACAGCAGAATTTAGAGAATGGGTAAGATCAGAAGTGAGAAATCTCATTGGGGTTAGGAGATGTTATAATCCTCCGGATCAAGTTTATTTTCATCTCTTCCTCAACCAATGCAATCATTGATCTCCTTGGCAATCTTAGGTGACTGAATTCTAATTCCTTGGCAATTCAATCTCTCTATGCTTGAACAATTGCCCAATTCCTTGATTTAATTGCTCATAGGAAGAGATGAAGTATGGTCACTGATTATACCACATGTATTCCCAAATCAAAGTATTAGTAGGATTAAATGTCACAATATCCATCCAAACCCCAATCCGGTCCAACATGAGAAAGCATTTCTAGCATGATCTCCTCATTCCTCTTCCAAGGTTCAGAGGAGATCCAATTATGGATAGCTTCTCTTCCAAGACAACTACCCAATTGGATGAAGATCGAAAGCTTTCTAGAAAAATCAAGAGAAAAGAAAGAAGAAGATGAATGAAAACTAGTAATGATCCATTGAATTACAACAGAGTTCCTTAACCCAATGAAGATGGGTTTAGTTGTTCATAGCTCAATTCAAATCAAACTAAAAGAAAAATACAGAGAAGTGCAGAAAGCATAAAAGAAATTATTGTAGAGTCTAATTCTAGATCTAGATCCCAGTCTGCCAAAAAAGCTTAAACAGAAAAAGAAAAGAAAAGAAAGTACATAAAACTAAAAGAAAAGTGCAGAGAAAATGACTAGTAGATTGAATCTTCAACAACTCTTCTATTTATACTCTTCTTCTCATCTTCAATTAAATCTTCCAGTACTTGGATGTGGGCCTTGGCCTTGATTGAAGCAGATTGAAGTGGATCTCGGTGATGTAGAGGAGAGAGATGCTCAATTTCATAGTTCTGCTATCAACGTTGGGGTCAACATTTTTAAGCAAATGTTGGGTCAAACGTTCTCTTAGAAAAAATGGATTTTGGGTGTTTTGATCAACGTTTGACTCAATGTTGGGGTACTAAAGTTCACCTGGTCACGCGTACGCATGAATGGTCGATTTTTGCCATTTCACGCGTACGCGTCACACACGCGTGCGCGAGGTTGGAGAAAAATGCATATGACGCGTACGCGTCACTACAAAATTCCCAACTCCAGTTTTTTAATACTTATCACAAACGTTGGACTCAGCGTTGGCTTGGCAACGTTCCTTCCAACGTTGGCCTTTCCACCCGTGTGTGTCACCACGCGTACGCATGGATGGTCGAATTTCCACGCTCATGCGTACGCATCACCCACGCGTGTGTGTCGCAGCTAGTTTTTCCAATTTCCAGAAAGCAAACTGTATTGAGAAACATTGGAGGTAATGTTCCCTCCAACATTGGCACCAGATTCTTGCAGAATGTTACCTTCCCCCCTTTCATTGCTCTTCCTCTGCTTTTTTTCACCTATCATCAACCAAACACATGTATCAAAGCTTTGCTAAATTTACAAGATTTTGCATCATTCATAATAAACAATAAATCTAGCATAAATCTCATGAAAATACACAAAATTAACAATATTTGATTGAATCAAGGCATGCATGAAATTCTCATCCAATTACTTACTTATTGCCTAAGAAATGCATGAAACTACCCTAAAACAAACTAAAATGGCTTGTGAAACTAGCCAAGATGCCCTAGCATCAGAGATTTGATTAGAAGTTACTTGCTCAATCCTTTAATCTTTGTGAGAACAATATCCACTTGCCATAGTATTACTTGGAGCGATTTGGTGCACTTACTAATTTTAGTCCATCAAGATTTTGGCTATTTGGGAATGAAGACACGATGTCAATGTATTTTGAGTATGTTGTGAATTGACAAACAACTGATATGTGTCGATAGTAATCATTAATAGAAACAATGAATTAACTCTCTATTTATATGGTTAATAAGTTTGTATTAAATTATTGTAGACAATTGTTCTCTGAACAAATGAGTTGTTACTTTGAAAATTTTGAGCTATTTTATAATATTGAATTATAAAAAATACTTACGATCCTATTTATATTACATTTAGTAAAATATAATGTTATTTAAGATGGTCATATTTTTTTTTTTTTGCTTTTATTCAAACATTAATTATTAATACAACAGGTACATTTTTATACAAGATGTTTTGGCTATATTTTGGTCCTTTTTTTCATTTGGAGATTTGAGGCAACTTTGATCATATGCATTTGCACACGTCCTCATGCAAGTTTAAATCAAATATTGTGTTTTTGAATTGTTGAAATTTTTAATAATTGTGTTATATGATTGGTTGTAACTTGTGAAATTTAATCAGGTTCTGAAAATTTGTTCAAATTGGTCAGTCAAATAAGAAATTATTAAAGAAAATGGTTTGAATTAACTAGAAAACCGACCAATAGAAAAATCGAACAAGAATAAAAAAATTGGCTGAAAACTGTCAGTTGACTCGAATCGAAAATTGGCCAGTTTTTAAAAATTCACCTAAACTTTGTCTGTTTCACAGTTTTCAATGTTTTAGTGTGAGGGAAGAAAGAAATACGGGGAAGAGAAATCTAAATCTCTAAGTCAGTAAATTTTATCTCCTTCGTTCTTCTTCTTTTAAAACCAGAAGACCTAGCTCTTGGTTCAGCGATTCATTTCCATCTTTTTTCTCGTAGTAACCGCTGTATCTCTCAACCATTGTCTCACCTTCCCTTCCCTAGCGCAGCCCGTCCTGCCATCGTCCTTGCCGCTCTGCCATTGAATTTTTTTCACCTTTTCTTCATTGCAAGAAGCCACATGGAGAATCACAGTACAAAATAACAGACATTTTATCATTTCTTGAATAAAGAAAAGAATATATTTTATTACTTAATAAATTTTAAGACAAAATAAAAAAGAAAATTATTAATTTAAACACTAAAACTGAAGAACATTTATATATTAGTTACCGAGAAAACTTCAACATTATTAAATAATAAAAAAGTATATAATATCATATGTTATGTGCTTATGTTTTCTTCAAAAAAATATCTATTATTGTTATTGTTGTTGCTGTTGTTATTGCTGCTGTTATTGCTGCTGCTGCTGTTGTTGTTGTTCTTAATATTAATTGATAAATATTTAATTATTTTTTGTTTATTTTAGTATAATTTAGTTGATTACCAATTAAATAAACTGAATTTTTAAATCTTTGAAATGATAGTTTTTCAATGATTTAATGTCTAGTTTAATTTTTAAAATATTGTTTATAAGAGATTATGAGACTTTAATTAGTATTATACATTTAATTTATATATTTTTAAATTTATATTAGAATATATTTATAATTTTTGTTTGTTTATTTGTAATTTATATATTTATATTTTAATTTATGTATTTTTAAAATTTATATTAGCATATATTTATGTTTTTTGTGTATTTATTTATAATTTTATATATTATTTAAATATAATTCAATTATTTTGGTTGAATCACGGTTGAATCGATTAAATTTCTAAATTAATAAACTAATAACTAGAACGATTCGATGATTAGTTTGATACCTTGAAATTAAGTTTTTTACTTCTGTTAGTATTTTATTAGCATAAGACAGGTTATTGCTATACTTTATATAACTAGAACAAATTAGTTTTGTTGTATTAGTTTAAAACCAAAAAATCAAACTAAACCAATTCAATTACATTTGGTTTGATTGGCCTCAGATAAAAAACTGAACCAAACCAAACTACTTAATTTTTGTATGATTGGATCAGATGATATTTTCTCTAAAAATCAAATCAAACCAAACCATAAATTGAACACCCTTAATGTATGTATGTGTCACTCAATACTTTTTTTATTTGTTTATAATAGTTGGGATCCTCTACACCATACAATCGAGGGGATTACTTGGGTATTCAAAAGCCATTATTGGTGGTTCAAATCCAAATCTAACATAGTTCCAAATTACATTCACAACCTCTGATGGGACTTGTTTAAGGTAACTAAGTGTTTTTTATTTATAACTTCAAATTATATTACTATGTCATTTAAAACAACATAATGTACTGGTGTTGTCTGCTCCAACAACATTTCTGGTTTCTCATTGGGGAGAAACAGAAGATATACAATGCTTGGCGAGCGAGAACCACCAAGCTCATCTGGAAGATGCTTGCAAACATGCACAACAAGGGAGGTCTGACAGATTAATTAGATCCCTATGATATCCTTGTGCAACTTAAGGAGTACTGGGAAATAGAGGATTATTGGGCCATGAGAGTTAGGGCACGACCTAGTTGAGCATTTAGCATCAAAGGATCCTTGCATACCGGCAGATCCACCACATATGTTGCAACGACCAAGAAAATGGTACATATTAATATATCATGATTTCAAGCTAAGTGAATTAATTGTGTTAGTCATCATTTGATTTATATAATTCAAGTTTCTTATATTGACAAGCGGGCAAGTTGGGTCGCCGACTCTCTCATAGCGAGCCATTACAAGGGACCCATAACATGACAACAGCAAGGAGGACCACTCCAAGTAGGTCGACATATACGCTCTAACGAGACCACTGTTTGTTTTTTCAATCTTAAAATTGTATTAAAAAATTATATATAAATGCAAAAACTTGCCAAGCGTATATTCATCACCTCTTTGAGGAGATGTTGGTAAAAGTTAAGGACAATCGTGTGACTCAGATCACTGAGGCCCAAAACTTGCTATTTTTAGAGGATGATTTTGTGGACGCAAGTGGTAGATGGATACAAGCGAGGGAGAGTGTATTGGGTCAGACGTGTCTTTACTAGCACTACTCCATATTTCTCTAATGCTAATGACCTATCCATTGCTAGTAGACCGACAGATATTAGGGAGCAAGTTACTATTCTCAGTAGGGAGATAACACAATAGTTGGAGCAGCACATGACGAGACACGTAGAACTTGGAGGCATGCTACCAGCAGGAATCCAAGAACAGAAAGAGCAGAGGCGGGCTCATAAAAAGTATGAGTAGATATCTCCCATCTCCAGACCACGGAGTTCTCTGGGTGGAAGAATGCATTGAGTCAGATGTACACCTTTATGCACTAGATGCAAAGTAGCTCATCTAGTGGTGCTCCGGTCATGCCTCTTCCACCTCCACCTCTTGCACAGCCTCTGTCGTGATCACGACCTAGATACATCACCAATGATCCCGAGCAACAAGATGATGACCACGAGGATGATGATGATGATAATGATAATGATGATAATGATGATGATGACGATGCGGTTTCTCTTCGAGGATTACATGTAGTATAGTAGCTAGATAATTTGATTGTGCTTATCATTTTTGGTAACTCTATTGTATTTATTTAATTTCATTGTTTTGAATTTTGAATAAACGTGTACACTTATTATTTGTTAAGTTTCAAATAGTTTTTAGTATTATTATTTTATTTTATAATTGATTTAAATATTCCGTTGATATAACAGATACTTAAAAATGTAATTAATATATATTGTTAAGGTGAATAATAGGAAATAAAAAAACAAAAAACATAATTACCAATAGCTAAAACGTTAATAAATTTAATTTATTTTTTTATTTATTTTGACAACACTTTTATTACTGATGACATTAGCACTGCTATTATTATTTGATTTTTACTGACGATGTTAACCGTCGATAAAATTGATTATCGACACTTTAGTCGTCGATAATAATTGATCTTCTTGTAGTAAATATAAAAAATTTGTAGTACTAGTTGTCGATAAAACTGTTAGTAAAAGTCGATATTCTTGAAGTGAAATATAAATAATTTTTAGTACCTTAAAAGCGAGTGAAAATATAATTTATCTAAATGAACAAACCTATTTGACTTAATAAAATGTTTTAGTCATGCTTATTTTTATTGTTTAGTAATATTTATATTTATTTATCTGAACGATGAATTTCTTAATTTTTTAAATAACATTTAAGTTATGTTCCTATCAAGAATGCTCCTGCCGAGGATGCTTCGAGTTATAGCTCGTCACCTAAGGGGATAATGCTACCTTCAATGTAGTAAACTCGGATAATCCTTGGAGCTGGAATGCAATCGTGGAACCTACAAAAAAGACTCCAACGCCCAAGTCAGTATGATATCTCTCAGAGTATTAAGAAATAAGTATTTTGAATCTCTTATGTGTTCTTCTTTTTTTGGTGTCCCTCAAATCTTCTGCTGAGAATAGTATTTATAGTCATTCTAGGTGGCTTTGGTGGCTGTTTTCGAGATCTAAGGATTCGCTCAAGATATGGGGAGGAGGTTTGTTACGGTGGACGGTTATTATTTTTGAATTTACTTGCTTAGTCCGAGGTATAACCTGGTTTATACGGAACACAGCCCCCAAGCTTGACTTACCGAACTTATATTAGCAAGTTGAGCTTTTGTTAAGTAGCTATACCTCGGTTTGAGGTAGCAATATATCGTTAGCCCCCAAGCTCAACGAGCGTTGTTTTGGCAAGCTTGGATTTTTAATTTTGTAATAATTGTAACCTCGTTGACTGTGTTGTAATAAATTCCTGTGATTTTCTCAAGCGAAAATTACCGCCGTTCATTATTCATGGGAAGAGAACAGTTTTTTCATATCAAACACTAAATTAGTGGGGCATCATGTAGTGGGTTCATTTGCTTTATTGCTGTTTCAATCTTGGAAAAAGACACGATTCTTATTCTGGACTTCTTGCTTGGGTGTTGAAAGAGTCATGACGTCAAAAGGTTAGTGTCACTTGTCTTTTTCTTCATTTTTGTTTCAGCATTGGCTAGGGAAAAGGAGAAAGTGGTGGAGGTAATAAAAAACGAGAACATTTATAATTGGGTGCATGTTGATGTGAAGCATCGCGCCTCTGCGTATTGTGATACTAAATCTTTGCATGAGGTTAATGATGCACGGAAAACTTGTCTCTCAACAAATCTCCCTTCGGCAAGTGTACCGAATTTGTCGTCAAGTAAAAACTCACAATAGAGTGAGGTCAAATCCCACAGGGATTGATTGATCAAGCAACTTTAATTAGAAGAATGTTCTAGTTGAGCGAATCCAGAATTTGGGTTGAGAGTTGCAGAAAATAAAATGGCGGGAATGTAAATAACAGAAAAGTAAATGCTAGAATTAAAGGACTGGAAGTAAATGACTGAAAATAAATTGCAGAATTGTAAATGGGAATGGGGGATTTGCTCATAAAAGTAAATGGCAGAAATTAAAGAGAATGGGTAAGATCAGAGATGGGGAGTTCATTGGGCTTAGGAGATGTTGCAATTCTCCGGATCAAGTTTTTTTTCATCTCTTCCTCAATCAATGCACTCGTTGATCTCCTTGGCAATCTTAAGTGATTGGATTACAATTTCTTGCAATTCAACCTCTCAAATCTTGATCAATAGCCAATTCCTTGGTCAATTGCTCATGAGAAGAGATGAAGTATGATCACTGATTATACCACATGCATTTTCCAAATCAAGTGTTGAGAGGGTTATAGTCACATACCCATCCAAATCCAATTTGGTCCAGCATGAGAAAGCATTTCTAGCTTGATCTCTTCATTCCTCTTTCAAGGTTCAAAAGAGATCCAAGTTTGAATAGCTTCTCTTCCAAGATAATTACTCAAGTGGATGAAGATCGAAAGCTTTCAAGTAAAATCAAGAGGAAAGATAGAAGAAGAATAATAAAAATAGTATTGATCCATCAAATTACAATAGAGCTCCCTAACCCAATGAAAGGGGTTTAGTTGTTCATAGCTCTTGAAAATGAAAACAAAGATGGAGAATACATCATAAAACTAGAAATTGCAAAGAAAGTAAAATACAGAAAGTGGTTCTCTTTTTCCCAGCCTCCCGAACTTCTTTCTCAATTCAAAGCTACTCCTATATATACTACTCTTCTCAGTTTCTAGTGTGATTCTTCAAGTCTTGGGCCTTTGGATCTTGAGTTTGAAGCATTTCCTTTCTTTATTTGGGCTTGGCTTTACTTGCAGAGAGAAAGTGCGAAGTGGGCAAAGACTTTAGTTCAGGACGTTAGGGGTGTTAATATTTAGTGAGAATATAAGTTCGAGAACGTTAGTGACACTTAACATTATCACTAACGTTCCAATGCACCCCTTTGCCTCACGTTAAAGCCCACGTTAACCTAGTTAACGTGGCTTTTGACGTTGCCTTGTTAACCTTCGAGAACGTTAGTGACACTCAACATTCTCACTAACGTTCCAGTGTGCCCCTTCTTGCTTCACGTTAAAGCCCACGTTAACTATGTTAACGTGGCTTCTAACGTGGCCTTTGCCACCCTTCGAGAACGCTAGTGAGATTCAACATTGTCACTAACGTTCCAATGTGCCCCTAGGTCTCACGTTAGAGTCCACGTTAACTAGGTTAACTTGGCTTCTAACGTGGCCATTTTTAGCCATCCCAACGTTAGTGACAATGTTGAGTGTCACTAACGTTGGCTTATCCTTCATTCCTCATCGTTAGCTTCCACGTTAACCAAGTTAATGTGGAAGTTAACGTGACTCTTGGGGGTTGTGTGGTTGCTTCAACGTTAGTGACAATGTTGAGTGTCACTAACGTTGTCGACAACTCTTCATCTCTTACGTTAGTTCCCACGTTAACCAAGTTAACGTGGGAGTTAACGTGGTACTTTGCCCCATAGGCCAACGTTAGTGACAATGTTAAGTGTCACTAAGGTTGGCTTCTTTCCCCCCCCCCTTAACGTTAGAGGCCACGTTAACTAGGTTAACGTGGCTTCTAACGTGGCCACTTATGAGTAATTGCCAACGTTAGTGACAATGTTAAGTGTCACTAACGTTGGCTCAACTTCTCTTCTCCACGTTAGAGTTCACGTTAACTTAGTTACCGTGACTCTCTAACGTGGGCATTGATGGCTTTTTGAGAGTGTTATTGGCAATCACTTTTCTCATTATCCTTGCAAGTTACCTCCCTTTTTCTTGCTTCCTTTTGGTCCTGAAATCAAGCAATAAAGTGCATCAAAGCTCTAGTCCAAGTCATGAGTAATGCAACATAATATTTGTCACTAAACTTATGCAAAATCCTCATGAAATTATGTAAAATGCACAATGTATGCTTGAATCAAGGCATAAGTGAATATCTACCCAAAACTAGCTTATTTCCTAAAGAAATGCATGAAACTAACCTAAAAACAGTAAAGAAAAGGTCAGTGAAACTGGCCAAGATGCCCTGGCATCACAACACCAAACTTAAAGCTTGCTTGTCCCTAAGAAAGTACTGGAACAAGAGAATGATGAATGGAATATCCAGAGGAATGAGTCATTCTTGTGGAAGTTATGTTACTGATTTTATGGTGGTTTCATGCATAGCAACTTAAGTTCATTCCATTACTGGCTTTCAGACTTTTATCATGTCCTAAAACACCCACTTTGTTTATATCCTATGAGACCTTTATTCATTGATCCTTTTATTGTTATTTCAAGGGTTGTTTGTGTTATTTAGGCTAAGTGCTCTGTAAGGGGGCAACTCTTTAAGATAAGCTTTCAGCCAACACTCCCGAACCAGTTGGTTCAAGGTGCTAGGTGTTGAGACACCCCTAAGGACTTACTCCCTCAAGCCTATCCCCCATACATGCACACTACATGCATTTAGTTTATTTATTTTCTTTTCTTGAGACCTTGGTGTCCAGCACCTCTTTGGGTTACTAAGTGTTCTGTAGTGAGGGTTACTCTTGATAGTGGACTTTCAGCTAATAATCCCGAGTTAGTTAACCCAAGTTACCAAGTGATAAGGCACCCCTAAGAGATTATTCATCCAAGTAGATCCCTCACACAGGAGCACCACAGACACTTGCCTCAAGATTAAAACCATTGATGCCTAGCCTTATTGCTTACTCTTCTGCTTTTGTTTTTCACTTCCATTATTCTTTCCCTTTTCTCTTATTAGGATCTTGTCATATGCTCAGTCTCATGGGTATATCCAAAGTCAAGTATTCAGGATAGATAATTGTCATCCCAGCCTTGTGGTTGAACCAACTTAGCTAACTTATGACTACCCCAAAGATTCATGAATGCATTTCCACAATATGAACTCTACTCTGGTCTTTTAAAAACATAATCATTCTCTTCTTCAATTTGATTTAAAATGGACAAGCTTACAAGTAAATAAGGGAATGATGCAGTGACATTTAAACTAGAAATCATGGACCTATTCAGAAGGAAAACTTAAAAGACAAAATTTAAAAAAAAAAGTTTAAACATAACATGGAAGCAGGTTCTATTTCATACAAGATCTTCCTTATTTAAAGCATAGAAAACGATGGACTAAAAAAAACTCCACCACCTTTCATTCATGTGGATGTCCATGCTCCCATCCTCGTTTGTCCTCATTGTGTCTCTTTTGAGTGCTTGTACTTCCACTTCCCTTGCCTTTTCCAAGCAGCTTCCTCCAGAAACCACTATCTTCCATCTTCTTCTTGAGTGTCTCCTTTTGCTGTTTCACTTTCCTCTCTTCTTGTTCTACAAATTCTTTTTGGACCTCATCATATGTAGGGATGGCATAGTGTAGCTGATGCATATTACTGGTCATGTAGTTCAACTCGGCTTGGGTGTTTACATAGAACTCCTCCCTATGTAGTTGCCTTCCTTCATTGAGTACACTGAACTCATTGAAAGTTTTTATTTGGGCTATCTGCCGCTGGTTGAGTTCTTGCAAGTGCTTCTCTTGAATCTCTTGCCTCTCATTCACTTGGTTGATGGCTTGAGTGAGCTGAGAGTATTGTTCCTGCTGCTGCTCCATTTGTTGTTTTTGCCATGCTTCCTGTTGGCTCAGCCGGTTCAGAATTTGCTCTTGTCCTTCCATATGTCTCTATCCCAAATCTTCAATGGCTCTTAGATGGTGAGTCATATTCAAGTTGGCTGGGTCATGATGCTCTTCTTATTGATATTCTTCCTGATGATATTCCTCTTGATGAGCTTCTTCCTGGGCCCTTTACCTTTCTATATGTGGCCTTCTTAGTTGCTGAGCCGGTGTGGTATAGACCATTCGCTCGAGTGTGACTGGCCTCCCTGGGTTCACCCAGTCTGGGCTGCTGTCCTCAAATATTACCTTGGCCTTGTTGCACAAGCGAAGAATGGTGCTGGGGTACCAAAGTCTGGCACCTGAGTCAGCTTTCTCAGCTGACTCTTGAATCCCTTCGGCAATGAGCTCATGCACCTTGATTTCCCCACCTTGTACTAAGCATTATACCATAGTGGCTCGATTGATGTTAACCTCTGAATTATTAGCGGCTGGTAGGATGGACCTCCTTACAAGCTCAAACCACCCTTTGGCTTCAGGGTGAAGGTCTCCTCTTTTTATGAATCTTGGTCTCCCATCTGAGTACCTCTCCCAGTCAGCAGCTATAACACATATATCTGATGCTATCTCTGAGAGCTCATCCTTATCGGGGCTTCTACTTATCCTTGCTTGATAACTCTCCTCATCAAAATGAGGTGATTTCAAGTGAAGAGCTCTTGTTATGGCACTTGGGCTGAAGTCCACCTCCCTTCCTCTCACATAGCTTTTGAATGTTGGGGCTTTGGTCTTATCCTCTCTAACTGCATTTGCATAGAATTCTTTGATGAGGTTTCCATTGATCTTCCCCTCTGGACTGGTGAGCAATTGCCACCCCCTCTGTTCGATTTTTCTCCAAATCTGTGGTGATTCATTGGCATTGATTTGGAAGATTAACTCTGGCAATATCTTTCTGGCCCTTATCCGCTCAAATTCATGCTCATGAAAGGCAGTCTTGAATCTCTTGTCATCAAAAGGAGCACTCTCCATAGGTTCCTTCCTCTTTTGCCTCTTTGAGCTTGATGATGCCATGACTTGAGTTGTTGTTTGAGGGGGTTTGAGGCGTCGGATAGATGAAGAGTGGGTTGGTTAAAGCAATGTGTGATGAAGGGTTTAGTGTGCCAATAGAAGTGTGGAGAGTGGGGATTTGAATGTGAGGAGTGAGTATGCACTAAGGTTCACTTATATAAGAAATCATGAGTGAATGAAGGGTGTGGATTGCATGAATGTTTACTAGATGGACGGATGGGGTTGTGTATGAAGGAAAGACAAGGATCATCACTTAATGAGAGTGATTGGTTCGGTCTTCAAGGGTCTTCTTTCTCCAATGTTGCATGGCCGCGTTTCCCCATGCGTTCTCTCTTGGGACATGTGTGTAGTGCTCTTCATTAAGTGGCAAAATCTCCCCCATTTAATTGTCCAATCAATCCCTTTTCATGCTTCTTTTCCTTTCCTATAAAGATTTGAAATAAAGAAATTAATATCATAAAAAATTTAAACTCTACGGCTAGAATAAAAGGAAAGAAAGGATTTGATTGTTTATTTATGAATTCCAACTAACTAACTAACTATTGGTGGGTCCTTATATGCATTTTGGTGGCACCATGAGGTGACACCAAACTTAATCTGGATCACTGTGATGGAGGTTTTGTGTTCAAAGCTCCCAAGACTAGCATGCATTTTGGTTTGCTTTGAACACCAAACTTGTTCCTCACTATATTCTGCATAAGAAGATTTTCACCAATTGTTTGTCAAGTTTGGATTGAAGCTCATAAAGATTGACTTATTCATTATCATCTGAAAGCATATAAAACATGGGTTGCCTCCCATGAAGCGCTTCTTTAGCGTCACTAGCTTGACGTTTTTCCTTCATCATGGTGGTTGGTAGTGCTTAAAGTCCTCCCCTCTTGCTGTGGACTTGTATCCATTGGTTGGATCAATGATCTCCACATGTTCCAGGGAAAGAACTCTGTTGATAGTGAGATGGCACAGTAGGGAGATTAGGGGGAATATCTGGGAAGTAAGCTGAGACAACTCTATCCCCTAGAGAGAAGTCTTCCGTAGGGATCTTTTTGTTCCTCCATCTCCTTGGTACCTTCTTCTTTATTTCTTTTGAGGTTGCCTTCCCCTTGGTGACCTCTTTTCTCCAAGGAGTTGTGATGCTGTCTTCACCTGCCTCTAGAGGTTTGGGTTCCTCTAACTTTTCCTTGAGCTGTAGCAATTGCTGTTTTCCTTGTTTGTCAGTTAAGGGGGTCTCAGAATGAGTTGGCTGTGCTTCAGTGCTTCTTTTTTCTTTCATTGTCTCATTATCATCTGTGCTTAGTTCCTTGTCCTCTTGATCTATTTCTTGTGAGAGTTTGAAGACATTAAAGCTAAGTCGTTCATCATGGATTCTCAATATTAGCTCCCCTTTCTCTACGTCGATAAGTGCTCTGGCTGTAGCTAGGAATGGTCTTCCCAATATGATTGGGTGAGTGTGACTTTCTTCCATGTCCAGAATGACAAAGTCTGTTGGGAGAAAGTACTTCCCAACCTTTAGCAACACATTTTCCACCACTCCTATTGCTTGCTTTTGGGTTTTGTCAGCCAGTCTGATAATGACATCTGTGGGCATTATCTCATTGATCTGCAGCCTCTTCACTAGGGATAAGGGCAGTAAGTTGATGCTGGCCCCTAAATCACATAGTGCTCTATCGAACATAGTTTCACCTATGGCACAAGGGATGTGAAAACTCCATGGGTCTCTTCTTTTTGTAGGCAGCTCAGGTTGAATAAGGGCACTACATTCCTTGTTCATCAATATAGTCTGGCCTCCTTTGAGTGAGCTTTTCCTGGGAAGAAGTTCCTTCATATATTTGATGAATGCAGGCATTTGTTGAATTGCCTTGATGAATGGTATGTTTACATGCAGAGATGCAAACAAGTCTAGGAACCTTGAGTAGATTCTCTTTCCTACAGCACCATTGAGCAGTTGAGAAAAGGGTGCATAGAGCTTCAACAACTCTTGTTGTGACATTTCTGGTTCTTTGTGATCTCTATCCTCCTCCTTTATTGAGTTGTCTTCAGGTTGTTTGAGAAGTTTGCCTTGCTTGTCTTCAGTCTCTTGATCACTTGTAGTGACCATTTTGCAATCTTCCCATCTTACTTTCTTTGCTTCTCCTTTGGGGTTTTTCTCTGTGTCACTTGGGAAGCTATCTGTAGGTTTGGGAATCTTCTCAGCTAAATATCCCACCTAGAATTCCAGCTTCCTAATGGTCTCTCCCTGGTTCTTAATATTGGCTCGCACCTCCTCTTTGAACACCTTATTTTCTTGAATCTCTTGGCATATTCCTTCAAGTAAGGCTTCAATCTTAGAGAGCTTGTCATCAATTGATGAGTGGTTCGGAGCAGATGTGCTATTTTGGTTTTGATAAGTGTGTGGAGAAGTGTTGTTGTGGGGGTGTTGAGATGTCCTCTGGGTGAATTGCTAGTGAGCTGCATTGTTGTTGGAGTTGTAACATCTCTGGTCTTGGTTTTGATCTTGCTCACTTCCCCACCCAAAGTTTGGGTGGTTTCTCCATCCAGGGTGGTAAGTCTTGGAGTATGGATCATAGTTTTTCCTTGGTGAATTCCCAATGTAGTTGCTTGCTCCTGACTCCCCTCTGCTTCTTCATTCACTCCTTCTTGGATTGTTGATGAAGATGAGATTGCTGCTACTTGGTTCCTCTCCATCTTCTTGGTGAGGTCAGCCAGCTGCTGGGTAATGAGCTTGTTTTGGGCCAACAGAGCATCTACATTGTTTAGCTCCATCACTCCTCTTGTGTTCCCTCTTTCGGAAGCATAGAAGTAGTCGTTTTCTGCTACTATTTCGATAACATCTATGGCTTCCTCAATGGTCTTTTTCTTGTTCAAAGATCCTCCAGATGAATGGTCTACGGCCTTCTTTGACTCATAAGAGAGACCTTCATAGAAAATGTGCAGCTGCACCCATTCGTTGAACATGTCAGGTGGACACCTCCTTTTTAAGTCCTTGAACCTCTCCCATGATTCATATAGAGTCTCACCATCTTGTTGCCTGAAAGTTTGAACCTCAGCTCTCAGCCTATTAATATGTTGAGGAGGGTAGAATCTTGCTAAGAATTTGTTCACCACATCCTCCCAAGTTGTCAAGCTATACCTTGGGAAGGATTTCAGCCACTTGGCTGCCTTGTCCCTGAGTGAGAAAGGAAATAAGAGCAGTCTATAGGTGTCAGGATGAACACCATTAGATTTCACTGTGTCACATATTCTCAGGAAGGTGGTCAAATGTTGATTGGGGTCTTCTTGAACACCTCCTCCAAACGAACAGTTGTTCTGAACAAGGGTGATGAGCTGTGGTTTAAGTTCAAAGTTGTTGGCATGAATTGTTGGCTTTTGGATGCTACTTCCACAATTGCCTGGGTTTGGATTGATGTAAGAGCCCAAAACTCTTCTATCCTCCCCAGCATGATTTGCTCCAACTCCTCTGCCATGGTTGTGAGTCTCTTTCTTCATGATGATTTTCCATGTTTTCTTCCATGTTTGGTTCAAAGTATTCCTCAAAGTGTTCCTCCTCCTCTTTAGCACCAACTACACGTTTTTCTTTTGCCTCCCTCCTTAGTCTAAGGAAGGTTCTCTCAGGTTCAGAATCAAAGGAAGTTGAAGCCCCGCTTCTTCTCCCTGTCATACAACCAACAAGTACAAGTAAAGAAAATAGGTGCAGACAGTATTTGTGTCAGAATTACTATTAGTTGTGGGTGATGTAATATATCAAATAGTTAGTGGGTTAGCAAACAGAATTGAAAATAACAAAGAAAACAAAACAGTAGAGGGGGAAGGGAAGAAGTTTAACTAAAACAAAAAGTAAATCGCTCAAACAGAAAATGAAATTCACAAAATAAAAATGCTCAATCTAGTGATCTTCCAATTTAATCATTGTTGATGCACAATCAATCCCCGGCAACGGCGCCATAAACTTGATGCACGGAAAACTTGTCTCTCAACAAATCTCCCTTCGACAAATGTACCGAATTTGTCGTCAAGTAAAAACTCACAATAGAGTGAGGTCGAATCCCACAGGGATTGATTGATCAAGCAACTTTAATTAGAAGAATGTTCTAGTTGAGCGAATCCAGAATTTGGGTTGAGAGTTGTAGAAAATAAAATGGCGGGAATGTAAATAACAGAAAAGTAAATGCTAGAATTAAAGGACTGGAAGTAAATGACTGAAAATAAATTGCAGAATTGTAAATGGGAATGGGGGATTTGCTCATAAAAGTAAATGGCAGAAATTAAAGAGAATGGGTAAGATCAGAGATGGGGAGTTCATTGGGCTTAGGAG
Source organism: Arachis hypogaea (assembly GCF_003086295.3). NCBI lineage: Eukaryota > Viridiplantae > Streptophyta > Magnoliopsida > Fabales > Fabaceae > Arachis > Arachis hypogaea. Next base: position 41,607,489 of record NC_092054.1, on the reverse strand, counting down.
ATGTTGCAATTCTCCAGATCAAGTTTATTTTCATCTCTTCCTCAATCAATGCACTCATTGATCTCCTTGGCAATCTTAAGTGATTGGATTACAATTTCTTGCAATTCAATCTCTCAAATCTTGATCAATAGCCAATTCCTTGGTCAATTGCTCATGAGAAGAGATGAAGTATGGTCACTGATTATACCACATGCATTTCCCAAATCAAGTGTTGAGAGGGTTATAGTCACATACCCATCCAAACCCAATTTGGTCCAGCATGAGAAAGCATTTCTAGCTTGATCTCTTCATTCCTCTTTCAAGTTTCAAAAGAGATCCAAGTTTGAATAGCTTCTCTTCCAAGATAACTACTCAATTGGATGAAGATCGAAAGCTTTCAAGTAAAATCAAGAGGAAAGATAGAAGAAGAATAATGAAAATTAGTATTGATCCATCAAATTACAACAGAGCTCCCTAACACAATGAAAGGGGTTTAGTTGTTCATAGCTCTTGAAAATGAAAACAAAGATGGAGAATACATCATAAAACTAGAAATTGCAAAGAAAGTAAAATACAGAGAGTAGTTCTCTTTTTCCCAGCCTCCCGAACTTCTTTCTCAATTCAAAGCTACTCCTATATATACTACTCTTCTCAGCTTCTAGTGTGATTCTTCAAGTCTTGGGCCTTTGGATCTTGAGTTTGAAGCAGTTCCTTTCTTTATTTGGGCTTGGCTTTACTTGCAGAGAGAAAGTGCGAAGTGGGCAAAGACTTTAGTTCAGGATGTTAGGGGTGTTAATATTTAGTGAGAATATAAGTTCGAGAACGTTAGTGACACTTAACATTGTCACTAACGTTCCAATGCACCCCTTTGCCTCACGTTAAAGCCCACGTTAACTAGGTTAACGTGGCTTTTAACGTTGCCTTGTTAACCTTCGAGAACGTTAGTGACACTCAACATTGTCACTAACGTTCCAGTGTGCCCCTTCTTGCTTCACGTTAAAGCCCACGTTAACTAGGTTAACGTGGCTTCTAACGTGGCCTTTGCCACCCTTCGAGAATGTTAGTGACATTCAACATTGTCACTAACGTTCCAATGTGCCCCTAGGTCTCACGTTAGAGTCCACGTTAACTAGGTTAACTTGGCTTCTAACGTGGCCATTCTTAGCCATCCTAATGTTAGTGACAATGTTGAGTGTCACTAACGTTGGCTCATCCTACATTCCTCATCGTTAGCTTCCACGTTAATCAAGTTAACGTGGAAGTTAACATGACTCTTGGGGGTTGTGTGGTTGCTTCAACGTTAGTGACAATGTTGAGTGTCACTAACGTTGTCAACAACTCTTCATCTCTTACGTTAGTTCCCACGTTAACCAAGTTAACGTGGGAGTTAATGTGGTACTTTGCACCATATGCCAACGTTAGTGACAATGTTGAGTGTCACTAACGTTGGCTTCTTTTCCCCCCCTTAACGTTAGAGGCCACGTTAACCTAGTTAACGTGGCTTCTAACGTGGCCACTTATGAGTAATTGCCAACGTTAGTGACAATGTTAAGTGTCACTAACGTTGGCTCAACTTCTCTTCTCCACGTTAGAGTTCACGTTAACTTAGTTACCGTGACTCTCTAACGTGGGCATTGATGGCTTTTTGAGAGTGTTATTGGCAATCACTTTTCTCATTATCCTTGCAAGTTACCTCCCATTTTCTTGCTTCCTTTTGGTCCTGAAATCAAGCAATAAAGTGCATCAAAGCTCTAGTCCAAGTCATGAGTAATGCAACATAATATTTGTCACTAAACTTATGTAAAATCCTCATGAAATTATGTAAAATGCACAATGTATGCTTGAATCAAGGCATAAGTGAATATCTACCCAAAACTAGCTTATTTCCTAAAGAAATGCATGAAACTAACCTAAAAATAGTAAAGAAAAGGTCAGTGAAACTGGCCAAGATGCCCTGGCATCAGTTAAATCTATGAAGCTTGCTAAGGATGATTCTGCTATTGGTGTGGAAATACTCCCTTGTAGTAAAGAAGAGAGGATTCGTGAGATGAGGGGAGACTGAGCATATTTATATATATATATACCCCCTATTTGATTGAGCTTCATTTGAGGTTCCCCTTTTTTGAGTTTGAGTGTAAAGTGTTGACGAAGTTAAACTGTGCCCCCTCACAACTACACTTAAATTCCTGGGCTTTTATGTGAGCTTTTGAGTGTTTAATGGCCTTTTTGGAGTTTCCTTCATCTCTGAATATTTTCTTTTCATTGTTTCAATCAAAGGGAGTGAGAAAAGGTTTGTCGATCAACCCTAGTAGCTTCTCGAGCCGTTTTGTGTTTTTGCTGTATAAGTCCTCTTTCAAGAGTTTTAAATCCATGTTTATAAAGGTTTGGTCTTTAGAAATTGAATATCCCTTTCATTTAGAAGACGAATTGATTGAAAAATTCCCCTGTACTGGTGCCCGAAACCAATGTAAATCTTGGAGTCTATGGAGAGAAATGAAGAAGAGAATTTGGAAATCTAGCGCTCGACCTCTTCCTTCTTCGAAAAGAAAAAGAATTAAATTAGGAAAGCCACTAGAGATTCTTTTTAAAGAAGAAATGGATGCTGATGGTGGCGGTAGGTCTGTTTTTGAGAGGCAAAAAAGGCTTCATGGTTTTATTGAGGGGGTGAATCCTCTGTCTCTTTGGAGTGAGTAGTTTTCTATTACTAAACTTGCTGATAAGGTTTCTCAATATGCCAGTGATATGAGGTTGGCTGGACGAATTGGTACGGAAGGAATTAGAAAGTTTATGCAGGTTTGTTTCTTTATCGTCACTTGTGTTTGATTTGTTGTATATATGTTCCAACATATATTTGTTTATTTTGTAGATTGTTGGTTCACGACTGCTGTAACACCATACCGCACTTAATCTTATGCTTAAGTCATAAGACTGAGATAGTAAGGTATTACGATCTCTAAAAGTAAAATATATATATATATATAATAACAGGGAAAGAGATATTTAACTAGGAGCCTTGAAAAACTGGTGAAACAAAATTGCAAAATAAAAGCGCAACGCTCAGGAAACGAGATAACTTGCTTGCCAAGAAAGCTGTAGTTAACAAGTGAAAGATAACAAAATTGGGAATAGAGGATACAAAATAACAAGCTCCTAACTCATCTTGCGAAGCCAAGGCTGGCCGGGGAATATTTACATACATATATACGTATCCCAAAAACCCTAAAATACATAGATAAAACCCTAACTCTCCTTAAGCCTCTAAGAGGAACAAAATAAACAAGTTAATTCAGAGAGAAAGTTAAGTACATATATATAAAACTGTACATCAAAGTAAAACCCAAAGACTACTCCGCTTCAGAAGTCCAGACGCCTAACGAGGAGACTCTCGACCTGCATCTAAAAATAACAAGACACTATGGGTTCTCAGCATGGTAAAGGTGACACGCACATAATATATAAGGTCCTGGGAATGCCAGAGTCAATCTTAGAACGCCGACACTTAGATTATAATCTTAAGATATTAAACAGAAACCATAAGAGGTGGTCTTCTAAGGGTTCCGAAACTTAACTAAAATTTGACTTAAACACTAAACCCTTCTATCCTTCCTCCGTTCCTCCATCTTCGGTGAATATGCACAGACCGATAAGCAAACAAGGCAAATACAGGTAATTTTCAAGTAATACAGATAACAATTATAACAGGTAGCAAATTATAATCATGTAGGCAATCCCAAATAACTCACAAATAAGCAATTCAAACAATATGCACATGATGCATGCCTGTCTTATGGCTGTTGATATCAACTATCGGTTACGTAGTGTTCCGAGGGTTACCTGAAACTGGAGGTCGATCTCGGATGAGATCTCCTGATGTAAGTGGAGCGGCTATGTCTGACTTGTTGGTGTATGAGGTGCTGCTGATCCTTGGTCACTGGAGGGTGGTGGTACCTGCAAGAGACTCCGATGCTTAAGTTAGCACGTGCTTTAGGCAGGTTTTTTGTAGAATCAGAGTATGAGTTATACCTAGGTTCTCTAGTGTATTTATAGTAGTGTGGAGTGGCCTTCCTTGATATAAGTTAGTTATCTTATCTTATCCTTTGTGGGTGAGGTCACCTTATCTTTTTGGCTAGCCGCCTTTAGAGGGGCTATAGTCCTCAACTTTGGGCCTGCTTAGGCCTTTATGGAGATTAAACCGAGCTATTTAGGAAAAGGTCGGTAACGAAGGATAACTCATACTACTATAAATACAATGGAGCTTGTTAGGCGCACTCCACATCCAAGTTAGGCGTGCTCCACTCCAAGTTAGGCGCCAGTTCGCCTATTCAGCAAGTGGTCCCAGCGCCAAATCAAGGATTGCACGAGTATTTTAATTCTGATTTAAACTGTAATTCATTTAAAAATAGAAAAAGATATTATTTAGTTTTAGGAAATATAATTTATGTTAATTAGAATTAGATATAAAAAGGGAAAAGAATCAACCCTTCGGCTCCTCTCTTCTCTTCTCTTACCTCATTCTGCAATTTACAGTTTTACTGAATCCTAGTTTTTTTCTTTGAACCATGAGCAACTAAACTTCCACTGTTAAGGTTAGGAGCTCTGTCTATTGTATGGATTGATACTATTATTTTTCTATTTTAATTCAAGTACTGATTTATATTTCAAGAATTATTCTCGTTCTTTATCTTATGAATTTGAGTGGAACAGAAGTATGACCCTTGTTCTAATTGAGTTCTTGTATAACTTGGAAAAGCTCTTTACTTGAACAACAGCTTGAAAATAATTTCTCCCAAATTTCTAATTATCTGGACTTAACGGGATACGTGACATATAATCCTCTTATAGTTGGGTAATTAGGGTTTCTGTGGCTTATAAACTAGAATTGAACTTCACCCTCTAATTAGAATTAAGTGACCAAGGAATTGGTAGTTGATGAAGGTTAGAGGAGACTAAAAATGTCTAAGGAATTAGGGTTTAGCAACATATAGATTGCCATGAATTTAATCTTGAATGATTAAAATAGTTAGTAAGAAAAGTCAATCCGAAAGATAGATATCTCTGAAACCTTAACTGTTTTCTCCCATATTATTCACACCAATTTACTGCTTGCTTTCTGATATTCTGAATTTACTGTTAATGCTTTTGAACTCTCAAAACACCATTTTTTGTTTGTCTAACTAAGTAAATCACGCAATCATTGTTGCTTAGTCCATCAATCCTCGTGGGATCAACCCTCATTCACTTGAGGTACTACTTGGTACGACCTGGTGCACTTACCGGTTAGTTTGTGGGTTATAAAGTCCGCACCATAGCCAGCCTTTCGAGTAGGTCCTTGGCTACTATTCATTCGTCGGTTGTATGTCCAAACTTCTGGTGGAATACATAGTATTTACTCTTATCTATGTACTTTTGGTCTTGATAACTTCTTGCCTTGCTAGGTGGTTTTATGAGCTTGGTATGGAGGATTTCCTTTATTATGTTTTCTCTTTTTATGTTAAACTTCGTGTAAGAACCAAATTTTGGTGTCATCTTGAAATGCTTGTTGTAGTTCTGTGATTGATTTGATCTTCTCTGCCTATCTTCGTCTCTTCTTGGTGCTTGGGTTCTTTATTTGTCTGCTTTTCTCACTTCTCGTAACTCCTCAATCTCTATTTGTCCCAATGCTTTATCTATGAACTCGGCCAATGTTTTAGGCTTTGATACTGCAATGGTTTTCTGTAATTGTCCTGAGCAAAGACCGCTTTTTAGTGCGTGAAGATGCATTCGGAGCTGAGATCGGGGATTTTCATTGCAACTTTGGCGAATCGCATCATATAATCCTTCAAACTCTCATGTTGACCCTGCTTGATGGTGCTGAGGAAATCAAAGTCATGAACATAAATCTTTGAAGCTGCGAAGTGGTTGACAAACTGCAGGAAGACAAGAAAACCACAATAAGGTTGCACCATTTAAAAAGGAAAGATCTGCATAAACTTGGGTCAGAAGCACCAGTCAAAAACATCATAGATTCAAATTTAGTAACATAAATTTTGGGGTAACCAAAACCCTCATATGGTTTTAGTGTGTGGGAAGCGTGAAGTTTTTTGATATTTGGAAGTCCATTATTTCTGCAAAGAAAGGATTTGTTCTCTTGTTTGTGGATTTTGGAGGAATGGCCTTGATGAATCCATATTTGACGATTTATTTTGGTTTGATTTGAGTGGATTTCATCACATAAACCCACATTTATTCATCCAAATAGCATACTTTTGTGTTCTCTCCCTAAATTGAGCCTAGTTGTGAAAACATGCTATTTTGTGCTTAATTTAATCAACTTTATCCCACTTTCATTTCATTTGATGTCTTGAAGGTTTTAATGAGTGATTTCAGGTGGAATAGGTTGGAATAGATTGATAAGAGTGGAAGAAAAGTATGGAATTGGAAGAAAACATGAAGAAATCAAAGGAGAAAACCATTTCAGCCTGTGCCCACGCACACCTTCTGTGCCCACGCACAAAGGTCAAAATCAGCACATGTGCCCATGCACAGGCTGTGCCCAAGAACAGGAGGAAAATCAGCAAGTGCGCGTACGCACAAGTTCTAGCGCATGACTCACTTAATGCAAATCGCTGGGGAGATTTTTGGGCCTTCAGAGCCCAGTTTTGGACTTCCTGAAGCTGATTGAGTGCTATATCAAAGGGACCCTCCTTCCATGTGAAGGGGGAGTGTAATTAGGTTTAGGTTTTATCATGTTGTAGGTCATTTTCTAGAGAGAGAAGCTCCCCCTTCTCTCTAGAATTAGGGTTTTTAGTTTAATTTTCTTTGTAATTTCTGTTTTTCATTCTTGTTTTCATCTAGTTTCTTCTACATTTCCTTGTTCTCTTGTCTTAATTTTCTTAGTTTATCTTGTCATTTTTTAATTTTGTTACTTTTATGTATTTACACTCCTTGTTATTTTAATTACAATTAATGCAATTTTATGTTTTTATGTTAATTGTTGCTTTCTTTAATTGTTATTGTTATTTTCTTGCTTTTGGTAGTTATAGAATTTATTATTTCTTGCTATTTTATCATGCTTTCTTTTCATGCCCACCAAGTGTTTGATAAAATGCTTGGTTGGATTTTTGCCTAGTTTTCCACACTCTTGGTTGAGAAATTGGGTGTTTGGGTGAAATTGAGTTGTAGATGTCCATTCCACATTGTGTGAGGATTGTTAGTTAATTTGGTTCCCGCTAACTCTAAGCCTCCCATGAATAGAGTTAGCTAGGACTTGTGGGTTGAGATCAATTAGGCCCTTTTGACTAATCCTCGATGTTAGGATTGACTAATTGGGATTAATTCACACACAATTACCATGTTTGTGGTCCATAACTAGGATAGGAATCCTTGATTATCCACTTCTTGCCAAGAGTCCTCTTTAGTATTTGAATTTCCATGTTTGTTGCTTTAATTGCTTTCATTTAATTCATTGCATGCCTATTTAGTTTCTTGCCTTTTAATTTTCTTGCCTCTTGCAACCAAACCCCCCCCCCCCGATCTCATAGCCAATAATAGGACATTTCATTGCAACTCCTAGGGAAGACGACCCGAGATTTAATTACTCTCGGTAATTTGAATTAGAAATATTAAAATTTAATTGAGAGGATCCATTGCCGGTTTGGACTATACTTGCAACGGAATTTAATTTGTGAATTCCAAATTGGCATAATTCTCTCTTCATCAAGTTTTTGGCGCCGTTGCCGGGGAGTTGCAATGGTGTTATTATTGGCTATTGTGCATATGTGAATATTGTAAATAGCTTATTTTTGGTTGATTGTGCATATGTTACTTGTTTATTTTTGTGAATATTTTAATATTTGAATATCTTGCTTTTTGGTTGTTTTCTTGACTTTGCTTGTATAGGAAGTAATTTTGGGAGCTCATAGCTTGTTGGGCACTCCATCAAAGCTTGATGCACTCAATTGGGAAGTTTGGAGACTCAAGCATTGTTAGAGATTCTCAATAAAGTCCAACTTAAGGACTCTAAATAGAAGTGCTAGGTGGGAGACACCCCACCATGGTAACATCTTTCTTACCCTTTCTCCTTGTTTATACTTTGACTTTATTGAATTTTTTTTATCTTGGTTAGCTTAGGATTAGTTTACTTTTGAGTTTAGTTGGTTAATTTTGGTATGGATCGTGTTTTTTTTTTTGTGATGTTTATATGTTTGGGGTTGAATTTTGGTTGAGCTAAGGTTTAATACCTTAGATTTAAAAGAAAAAAAATTTTGGAAAACAGGGCATCTGTGCGTGCACACAGAACTTCTATTTTCTGCGTCCTGTGCGTGCACACCAACCTGTGCGCACGCACATTAATGGTTATGCCCTCTGTTCGCAGCGCCAGCACAGCTTGTGCACGTGAACCCCTTCTCTTATCGCTTCTGTCCATGCGCACGAACCTGTGTGCGCACGCACACATGACCCTTCCCCAAGTTAAAAAAAAATTTTTACCTTTCTGTGCGTGGGCACAAGCCTGTGCGTGGGCACACTTGTGTAAACGGCCTCTGTCCGCGGCGTTAGCACATATAGTGCGAACGCACAATCTTTACAATTTTGCCTACCGACGCGTACGCGTCTCTCACGCGTGCGCGTCACTTCACATTTTCCCTCTTTCACGCATACGCATTTCTCACGCGTACGCGTCGATTCTCTTTTTCGCCCGCACCACGCGCACGCGTGGACTTCTCCCCTGTTTCAAACTCTTCTTTTCTCTTCTTCTCTCTACTTTTCTTCTTCCTTGCTCCACCCCTCTCTTATCTTGCTTTTGCCATCTTTCCTACTTGTTTTACTTAGTTTTCATTGCATCTCTTTTTTATTTTGGTAATTTTATTAAGTTTGCTTTAGTTATTTTTAATTGAATAAGTTGCAAGTGTTTGATTGATGCTTGATTGGGTTGGTTCTTGCTTAAATTTTGGTTTAATTTTTTTATGAATGTGTGCACTGAGCATTGAGTTTTTGTTTGATTGCCTAATTGAATTGTGAGTTTGATTCATATGTTGTAGCTACCATATGCATTAAACTATATCTTTGATTGGCATCTTAATCATGAATTGTGCACTTTGACTTAAGTGAATTGAGTTGAAATTACTTGTTTATCATGATTTCCATATCAAATTTATCACATAACAAGATACTTGTTTCTTTTTAATGCTTTGCATTTGTTTTAGTAACTTAACTTGATTCTTATCTAGCTTGTCACTTTTTGCAACAAGTACCTTTCTTATGTGACTATTGAATCATGTTTGAGGATGAATAAGTAGTCTTCTTTTCATCAATGAATTGGTTATTGTTGATTGTGCCATTTTCTATTCACCTTGCGCTTTCACTTGCACAACTTCAATAACCAATGTCTTATATATTCAATTCACTTTAGTTGTGGCTATCTAGGTTTGTTTGTGCCCTATCTCTTGTTTTTCTTCACTTTCAACCTAGGCCACTTAATTGAGGAATACATGTTTTTTTGTTGATTATGTGGTTACCTTTTTAACTGACCAATGTGTTGTGTTCTAAACTGTGCGCATTTAGAATACGCACATTGTCTTTTATCATACCACACTCATATGACCTCTTTCTCAATTGTTGTTTAGTTGTTTATACACTAACCCGAGCCCCAGTGCCCACCAGCTGAAGGTGGAGCCTCACATCTCTTCACCCCGGATTGAGTGCATGCACGGAGGACCGTGCAACATTTAAGTGTGGGGGAGGATCCGTAAATTTGGGGCATAAAGTTCTCTTTCTCAACACTTGCACTATTTTTTTAGTTTTAATAGTTATATTTTGTGAATATTTGTTGGTATTTCATTGCATTATACTTTGCTTAGTTGCTTGTATATATCTTAGTTTGCTTATAGTTTTATTGTAGTTATATTTGCATGTTGCTTGGTAGAGTAAATAAGTTTGGTATAACAACAAAGAATTTTCAAGAAATCCCTTTGAGGGCGGTCTATTGCTTAGATTTGAAAATTTGTTTTTGAACTTGCTTGAAGTGATTTTCATATGGAACATAGAAAAGAGCTTAAACAAAGACACCAAGTGAGATTTGAGCTTTAATTGTATGGTTGCATATTTTCAACCATAAATATTTGTTCTTGTGTGTTATACTCCTTTCATGATTGTGATCTTAGATTTACTTTAGTCTATATGTCCTATATTTGATGTTTTGAATGCATTTGGTATGATTGAGGCCATTTTTGAATTGAACTCACTAACCCATATAGCCATCCCTTACATCTACCTTTTGTAAACTACTTTTGAGCCTTTAATTCCCCTTTGTTCTAATTTTGAGCACATCTTTTTCCCTAAGTGAAAGACCATTATGTCCATTGATTGTATCTTTGATTAGCTTAGGTTGAGTGTGTGTGTTACTCAAGTGTGGGGGGGAGGGGGGAATTTGTGGGAAACATTGGTAGAAAGTTAGTTTGGGTATTAATTGAGAAAAATTTAGAAAATGGGTAAACACTCATGCATCTATTACTTAAAACATATGCATCTCTTTTTAATGCTTAAAAAAATTGTTGTACATACTTTGTTTAAAAAAATGAGAGAAAAAGAAAAAGAAAAGAAAAGAAATGATAATAAGAATACCAAATAAAGGAGGCATATGTGGTTGAATTAGCAAGAAGATGCATGAGTGAGTGTGAAAAAGGAGATGAATGGGTAGTTAGGTTATTCTCTTTTGTGTACATAGGTTGATATAGGATTAGGTGGGATACTTGAGCTAATCAAAGATCCAATCTATTAGCCCACTTAACCATATTAATCCTACCCTTACCCTAGCCCCATTACAACCCTCCAAAGACCTCATGATATTTGCATTCATGCATCAAATATTAGTTGATTGTTAGATGACTTGTAAATCTCTGAAAAATATGATTAAAGGAGAATTGAGTGATTAAGCCCTAAACACTGAGCGACTAGAGTGTATACACATTCGGTAAGGGGTTCTATCGCTCAATTCTATGTTTCTTATATTGTATCTTCTTGCAAGTTGCTTGTTAGTTTTTGAAAAGTTCAAATCAAATCTTTGGACATTGGTAATATTGCTATATTTTCTTATCTTAGCCCTAATGATTTATTGTTGGATTGATTGAGATTCTTTTTGTTTCTTTTTGCCAAACTCAATAGGAAATCATAGTACATATATAGATAGATAGCACTTAGTATAGTTGCATTTAATAAGTTGTTACCCTTTGATCATTCTCCTTTGTATGTGATTAGCATGAGGACATGCTATTGTTTAAGTGTGGGAGAATTTATGAATCCATATTTGACAATGTATTTTGGTTTGATTTGAGTGGACTTCATCACATAAACCCACATTTATTCATCCAAATAGCATACTTTTGTGTTCTCTCCCTAAATTGAGCCTAATTGTGAAAACATGCTATTTTGTGCTTAATTTAATCAATTTTATCCCACTTTCATTCCATTCAATGCCTTGATGGTTTTAATGAGTGATTTCATGTTTAATATGTTGGAATGGATTGATAAGAGTGGAAGAAAAGTATGGAATTGGGAGAATACATGAAGAAATCAAAGGAGAAAACCATTTCAGCCTGTGCCCACGCACACCTTCTGTGCCCACGCACAAGGGTCAAAATTAGCACCTATGCCCACGCACAGGAGGAAAATCAGCAAGTGTGCGTACGTACACACCTGTGCGTACGCACAAGTCCCAGCACGTGACTCACTTAATACAAATCACTGGGGGCAATTTCTGGGCCTCCAGAGCCCAGTTTTGGACTTCCTGAAGCTGATTGAGTGCTATATCAAAGGGGCCCTCCTTCCATGTGAAGGGGGGAGCAACTAGGTTTAGGTTTTATCATGTTGTAGGTCATTTTCTAGAGAGAGAAGTCCCCCCCCCTTCTGGTGCACGAAATTGTGATTCACACTTTTCACAACTCCGCATAACTAACCAGCAAGTGCACTGGGTCGTCCAAGTAATACCTTACGTGAGTAAGGGTCGAATCCCATAGAGATTGTTGGCTTGAAACAATCTATGGTTATCTTGTAATTCTTAGTCAGGATATTAGTTATGATTATCAGTTTGAATTGCAAAAAATAAAAGAGCATGAATTAAATACTTGTTTTGCACTAATGGAGAATATGTTGGAGTTTTGGAGATGTTTTGTCTTCTGAATCTCTGCTTTCCCCTGTCTTCTTCTTCACGCACGCAAGGTTCCTCCTATGGCAAGCTATGTATTGGTGGATCACCATTGTCAATGGCTACCATCCGTCCTCTTAGTGAAAAAGGTCCAAGTGCGCTGTCACCGCACGGCTAATCATCTGTCGGTTCTCACTCCTGTTGGAATAGGATCCATTGATCCTTTTGCATCTGTCACTACGCCCAACCTTTGTAAGTTTGAAGCTCATCACAGTCATTCAATCCTTGAATCCTACTCGAAATACCACAGACAAGGTTTAGACTTTTCGGATTCTCAAGAATGCTGCCAATAAATTCTAGCTTATACCACGAAGATTCTGATTAAGGAATCCAAGAGATATTCATTCAATCGAAGGTAGAATGGGAGTGGTTGTCAGGCATGCGTTCATAGATTGAGAATGGTGATGAGTGTCACGGATCATCACATTCATCATATTGAAGTGCGAATGAACATCTTAGATAGAAATAAGCGTGTTTGAATGGAAAACAGAAATAATTGCATTAATTCATCGAGACACAGCAGAGCTCCTCACCCCCAACAATGGATTTTAGAGACTCATTCCGTCAAAGAGTATAGAGTTCAGATCTAAAATGTCATGAGGTACAAAATAAATCTCTAAAAGTTGTTTAAATACTAAACTAGTAACCTAAGTTTACAGAAAATGAGTAAACTAAGATAGATAGTGTAGAAATCCACTTTTGGGCCCACTTGGTGTGTGCTGGGGCTGAGACTTAAGCTTTACACGTGTCTAGGCTGTTTTTGGAGTTAAACGCCAGGTTCTAACCTATTTTGGGCATTTAACTCCAACTTGTAACTTGTTTCTGGCGTTTAACGCCAGACTCCAACATGGAACTGGCGTTGAACGCCAGTTTACATCATCTATCCTTAAGCAAAGTATGGACTATTATATATTGCTGGAAAGCCCTGGATGTCTACTTTCTAACGCAATTGAGAGCGCACCAATTGGACTCCTATAGCTCCAGAAAATCCATTCCGAGTGCAGAGAGTTCAGAATCCAACAACATCAGCAGTCCTTTTTCAGCCTGAATCAGATTTTTGCTCAGCTCCCTCAATTTCAGCCAGAAAATACCTAAAATTACAGAAAAACACACAAACTCATAGTAAAGTCCAGAAATATGAATTTTTCCTAGAAACTAATGAAAATATACTAAAAACTAACTAAAACATACTAAAAAGTACATGAAATTAACCCCAAAAAGCGTATAAAATATCCGCTCATCACAACACCACACTTAAATTGTTGCTTGTCCCCAAGCAACTAGACAAATAAAATAGAATATAAATAAGTCAAGAAACAATAATATCTCAGAGTTTTTGAGTGAAGCTCAGATTCTAATTAGATGAGAGGGACTAGTAGCTTTTTACTTCCGAACAATTTTGGCATCTCACTTTATCCATTGAAGCTCAGAATGATTGGCATCTATAGGAACTTATAATTCAGATAGTGTTATTGATTCTCCTAGTTCAGTATGTTGATTCTTGAACACAACTACTTTATGAGTCTTGGACGTGGCCCTAAGCACTTTATTTTCCAGTATTACCACCGGATACATAAATGCCACAGACACATAATTGGGTGAACCTTTTCAGATTGTGACTCAGCTTTGCTAAAGTCCCCAGTTAGAGGTGTCCAGAGTTTTTAAGCACACTCTTCTTTTTGCTTTGGACCTTGACTTTAACCGCTCAGTCTCAAGTTTTCACTTGACACCTTCACGCCACAAGCACATGGTTAGGGACAGCTTGGTTTAGCCGTTTAGGCCAGGATTTGATTCCTTTAGGCCCTCCTATCCACTGATGCTCAAAGCCTTGGATCCTTTTTATTACCCTTGCCTTTTGGTTTTAAGGGCTATTGGCTTTTCCTGCTTGCTTTCTTTTTTTTTTTCTGCAAGCTTTTGTATTCACTGCTTTTTCTTGCTTCAAGAATCATTTTTTATGATTTTTCAGATTATCAAATAACATTTCTCCTTTTTCATCATTCTTTCAAGAGCCAACATATTTAACATTCATAAACATCAAATTCAAAAGACATATGCACTGTTCAAGCATTCATTCAGAAGACAAAAAGCATTGCCACCACATGTAAATAATTAGAATTTTTCTTATTAAAAACTCGAAAAATATTGCCTCCTTATTCTAAAGAAAATCTGCTATTTTATTTATGTTTAATGATGATGAGAAAAATAAATTATAGCTTAATTGGAGATAAAATCAAAATATAGATACTAATTACTACTACTCATATATAACTTCTAAGGTAAAACTCAAATAAGAACAATTATCACAGAGTTAAGGCTAAGATTAGAACTCAACAACCTTGAATTTGGGAGGTGGATGCCTCTTTAGTCTGTGGAGTGCTTGGCCCTTCAAGAGATACTTTCTAACGCTTTAATTCCTTTAGTTCACGCCCTTGCTCTTCTTGTTCTCTAAGCAGTTTGCAGAGCATGCTGTTTTGATTTTGCTGTTCTTCCTTCAGTTGATCCACAGCTTCTTGCAACTTGGTGACAGATGCTTCTAGGCGCTCCCAGTATTCAATTTGAGGGATTTTCGGGAGGAACTCCTCTGCTTTTCTCTTGATGGGGTCATCCTGCACTTGTTGTCCTTCCATAGACTTTTTGGTGATTGGTTGCTCAACTGAGACATACTTATCTACTCCCATCTTTATCCCAGCATCTTTACATAACAGAGAAACTAAGCTTGGATAGGCCAATTTGGCATCTTTGGAGTTCTTGTTTGTAATTTTGTAAAGCTCACAAGCAATCAGCTGATAAACTTCCACTTCTTTTTTCAGCATAATGTAATGAATCATCACTGCTCTTCTGATGGTGACTTCAGAGCGGTTGCTAGTGGGCAGTATAGAGCGCCCAATGAAGTCTGGCCAGCCTCTGGCAACTAGTTTGAGATCTCCTCTCTTTGAGTTGGTTCGGGGCACCCTTTGTGTTGGTTGTCCACTTGGCTCCAGGGAGGCATATGTCCTCTAGGATTTTATCCAAGCCCAGGTTTGATCTCATCATTCTCCTATTAAAAGAGTCTGGGTCATCTTGCAGTTGAGGCAGCTTAAAGATCTCCCTTATTTTATCAGGGTGGGTGTGAACAACCTTCCCTCTGACCAAAGTTCTATAGTCATAGAATGCGGTTCCAGCTATCCTCTGCCTGTCTGTCTGCCATAGATTAGCATAGAATTCCTGAACCATGTTTCTTCCCACCTTTGTTTCAGGATTAGCTAGGACTTCTCAGCTCTTGTTTTGAATTTGCTCTTGAATCTCCGGATATTCATCTTCTTTCAGATCGAATTTAACTTCCGGGATCACTGACCTTAGACTCATTATTTTGTAAAAATGGTCTGAATGTTCTTTGATTATGAACTTCCCTTGATTCCAAAGTGGTTTTGGAATGTTCTCTTTCTTGCCTCTTGAGTCGGTTTGTTTTCCCTTAGGAGCCATGATCTTAGTGGGTATTGGTTTAGTGATCACGAATAAACACACCAAACTTAGAGGTTTGCTTGTCCTCAAGCAAAAGAAAGGAAAGGAGAGTGAAAGAGGGAGAGCCAAGCACAACTTGTGGAGGAGAGGGGGAGAGGCCGAACCAATATTTAAGGGGAAGGGGGGCTGGGTTTCGAATATTATTTGAAAAAGATATGATAGAAAAAGTGATTTGGAAAAGATAAGTATGATAGAAAAAGATGTGATTTAAAATTGAAAAGATATGAAAGATATTTGAAAAAGATAAATCTGGATTTTGAAAAAGATAATGTGAAGATTTGAAAAAGATATTGATGAGTTGAAAAGATTTTAGAAGGAAAAGAGATAGATTTGTTTTGAAAATGATTTGAAAATAATTTGAAGAGGATTAAGAAAAAGGGTTTATGAATTAAGATACATTTGATATCTTTTGAAAAAGGATTTGAAAAATTAGGATTTGAAACATGTTTGTGCAAGAAATCATGAATTGAAACATAAAAAATGGAAAAATTTTGAATTGAAAAC
Organism: Arachis hypogaea; assembly: GCF_003086295.3. Taxonomy (NCBI): domain Eukaryota; kingdom Viridiplantae; phylum Streptophyta; class Magnoliopsida; order Fabales; family Fabaceae; genus Arachis; species Arachis hypogaea. The sequence continues at coordinate 41,591,327 of NC_092054.1, read as the reverse complement.
GAAATTGCCTACTCCCCACAATCCTGGCGTTAAATGCCCAACTGCTGCATATTTTGGGCGTTTAACGCCCAATTGGTGCTTGTTTTGGGCGTTTAACGCCCAGCTGTTGCTTCTAGCTGGCGTTAAACGCCAGAAACCCCTTTGTTACTGGGCGTTTTTCTGAACGCCCAGGATGCTGTAAATCTGGCGTTAAATGCCCAAAAGCTGCTTTTTTCTGGCGTTTAACGCCCAGATGGCTATCTTTACTGGCGTTAAACGCCCAGTAGATTCTTCTTTTGGGCGTTTAACGCCCAGTTGTGCTTCTTACTGGCGTTTTCTTGCCAGTGAGCTCTTTTTTCCTGTTTTGTGCTCTGAATTCTTCTGTAACCCTGTGGACTTATGCAATTGATTCTTTACCTTGTTAATATTAAGCTCATATATTTTAAAAATAAACAAAATGAAAAATAACAGAAAAAGTTTTGCTAATAGCTGGGTTACCTCCCAACAAGCGCTTCTTTATTGTCTTTAGCTGGACCTTGCTGAGCTTTTAATCTAGCCTCAGCCTTGAGCACTCTTGCTCAACATTGCCTTCAAGATAGTGCTTGATTCTCTGTCCATTAACAATGAACTTCTTATCAGAATCAATGTCTTGAAGCTCCACAAAACCATATGGTGATACACTTGTAATCATATATGGTCCCCTCCACCAGGATTTCAGTTTCTCGGAGAATAGCCTGAGCCTAGAGTTAAACAACAGAACTTTTTGTCCTAGTTCAAAGACTCTAGATGACAACTTTCTGTCATGCCACCTTTTTTATTTCTCTTTATAAAGCTTGGCATTTTCGAAAGCAGTGAATCTGAATTCCTCTAGCTCATTCAGCTGGAGCAATCTTTTTTCTCCAGCTAATTTGGCATCAAAGTTTAGGAATCTGGTTACCCAGTAGGCCTTATGTTCCAGTTCCACGGGCAGATGACAGGCCTTACCATACACAAGTTGGTATAGAGAGGTCCCTATAGGAATCTTGAATGCTGTTCTGTAAGCCCACAGAGCATCATCCAAGCTTCTTGCCCAATCCTTTCTACGGGTACTTACAGTCCGTTCCAGGATTCTTTTTAGTTCTTTGTTAGAAACTTCAGCTTGCCCATTTATCTGTGGATGATATGGAGTCGCCACCTTGTGGCGAATCCCATACCGGACCATGGCAGAGTAAAGCTGTTTGTTGCAGAAGTGAGTGCCCCCATCACTGATTAGTACTCTAGGGACACCAAACCTGCTGAAGATATGTTTCTGGAGGAACTTTAGCACTGTTTTAGTATCATTGGTGGGTGTGGCAACAGCCTCTACCCATTTTGATACATAGTCGGCTGCCACCAGAATATAAGTGTTTGAGTATGATGGTGGGAAAGGTCCCATGAAGTCAATTCCCCATACATCAAATAACTCAATCTCCAAGATTCCCTGTTGAGGCATGGCATAACCGTGAGGTAGATTACCAGCTCTTTGGCAACTGTCACAGTTACGTTCAAAATCTCAGGAATCTCTATAGAGTGTAGGCCAGTAGAAGCCACATTGGAGGACCTTGGTGGCTGTTCGCTCACCTCCGAAATGGCCTCCATATTGTGATCCATGGCAATGCCATAAGATCCTCTGTGCTTCTTCTCTAGGCACACACCTACGGATTATTCCGTCTGCACATCTCTTAAAGAGATAGGGTTCATCCCACAAGTAGTACTTTGCATCAGTAATTAATTTTTTCTTTTGTTGCCTGCTGTACTCCTTGGGTATAAACCTTGTAGCTTTATAGTTTGCAATATCTGCAAACCATGGTGTTTCCTGAATGGCAAACAAATGCTCATCCGGGAAGGTCTCAGAGATCTCAATAGAGGGGGGAAACTCCCCTTCTACTGGTTCTATCCGGGACAGATGATCAGCCACTTGGTTCTCTGTCCCTTTTCTGTCTCTTATTTCTATATCAAACTCTTGCAGAAGCAACACCCATCTTATGAGCCTGGGTTTTGAATCCTGCTTTGTGAGTAGATATTTAAGAGCAGCATGGTCAGTGTACACAATCACTTTTGATCCTACTAAGTGTGATCTAAACTTGTCAATGGCATAAACCACTGCAAGCAATTCTTTTTCTGTGGTTGTGTAATTTTTCTGGGCATCATTTAAAACACGGCTAGCATAATAAATGACATGCAGAAGCTTGTCATGCCTCTGCCCCAGTACTGCACCAATGGCATGGTCATTAGCATTACACATTAGTTCAAATGGTAATGTCCAGTCTGGTGCAAAAATAACTGGTGCTGTGACCAGCTTAGCTTTCAGAGCTTCAAACGCTTGCAGACACTCTGTGTCAAACACAAATGGTGTGTAAGCAGCTAGCAGATTGCTCAGAGGTTTTGCAATTTTTGAAAAATCCTTTATAAACCTCCTGTAGAATCCTGCATGCCCCAGAAAGCTTTTGATTGCCTTAACATTAACAGGTGGTGGTAATTTTTCAATTACTTCCACTTTAGCTTGATCCACCTCTATCCCCTTGTTTGAAATTTTATGCCCAAGGACAATTCCTTCAGTCACCATAAAGTGACATTTTTCCCATTTTAAAACTAGGTTGGTCTCTTGGCATCTTTTCAGAACAAGTGTTAAATGGTCAAGGCAGGAGCTGAATGAGTCTCCAAATACTGAAAAGTCATCCATGAAGACTTCCAGAAATTTCTCTACCATATCAGAGAAGATAGAGAGCATGCACCTCTGATGCCAAATTCTTGCCTGTTTCTGGCGTTTGAACGCCAGAGTTATTCCTCTCTGGGCTCTTACTGTCCTCAGAGGGATTTTGGATAGCAGGTTGTTCATTTCTTGGCTTCCTGCTACCTTGAAGTGAGGTATTTAATGTTTTCCCACTTCTTAATTGAATTGCTTGGCACTCTTCCGTTATTTGTTTTGATAACTGCTGTTCTGTTTGCTTCAACTGTACTTCCATATTCAGATTAGCTATTCTTGTGTCTTGTAGTATCTCCTTGAATTTGGCCAGCTGTTTTGTTAGAAAGTCTAATTGCTGATTGAATTCAGTAATTTGTTCTGCAGGACTGAGTTCAGCAGTTACTGTTTTAGCCTCTTCTTTCATGGAAGATTCACTGCTTAGGTACAGATGCTGATTTCTGGCAACTGTATCAATAAGCTCTTGAGCCTCTTCAATTGTCTTTCTCATGTGTATAGATCCACCAGCTGAGTGATCTAGAGAAATTTGAGCTTTCTCTGTAAGCCCATAATATAAGATGTCTAACTGCACCCATTCTGAAAACATTTCAAAGGGGCATTTTCTTAGCATCTCTCTATATCTCTCCCAGGCATCATAAAGAGATTCATTATCTCCTTGTTTAAAGCCTTGGATGTCCAGCCTTAGCTGTGTCATCCGTTTTGGAGGGAAGTATTGATTCAGGAATTTTTCTGACAGCTGTTTCCATGTCCTTATGCTAGCCTTAGGTTGGTTATTTAACCACCTCTTAGCTTGGTCTTTTACAGTAAATAGAAACAGTAGTAATCTGTAGACATCCTGATCTACTTCCTTATCATGTACTGTGTCAGCAATTTATAAAAACTGTGCCAGAAATTCTGTAGGTTCTTCCTATGGAAGACCGGAATACTGGCAACTTTGCTGCACCATGATAATTAGCTGAGGGTTCAACTCAAAGCTACTGACTTCGATGGAGGGTATATAGATATTACTCCCATATGAAGCAGTAGTGGGGTTAGCATAGGACCCCAGAGTCCTTCTGGATTGTTCATTTCCACTTAGATCCATGATGAAAAAAAGGGAATTGATATGAATAGCAAATAGAATATATTTTTATTTTTTTTATTTTTATTTTGTAAAAAGAAATGAATAAATAAATATAAAGATAAAATTTCGAAAATTAAATAAGATAATTAGAAATTAAATATAGATTTGAAAACTAAGAACAAAAAATTTTGAAACTAAAATAATTACTTAATTAAGAAGATTTGAAAAACTTTGGATATGATTTTTGAAAAAGATTTTAAATTTTGAAATAAAAAAACCTGAATTTTAAAAGAAATTTTTGAAAGTTTTCTTTAAAATAGAGAGAAAAGATATTTTTGAATTTAATGAGGAAAGAGAAAAATAGTAAAATAGCACAAGATTTAAAAATTTTTAGATCTACTGCTCCTTGTTTTCGAAAATTTTGGAGGGAAAATACCAAGGAACACCAAACTTAAAAATTTTAAGATCAAGACACAAGGAAAACTCAAGAACACCTTGAAGATTCACAAGAACAACAAGAGCATGAAGAAAGAACACCAAACTTAAAATTTTTAGAAAATTACAATAAAATTTTTGAAAACTAAAGAAAAGCTAACAAGAAAACACTAAACTTAAAACTTGACACAAGATTTGCTCAAAGAAAAATTATTTTTGAAAAAGTTTTAAAAGGAAGATTCTCAATTACCAAGAACATAAACACAACGCTCTAGCCAATTGAGTTATAAATTTAAAGTGTTTTAATATTGTATTTAATAAATAAAATTTTCTTTGGAAACTGATATCTTGAAAGAGCACAAGAAAAACAAGAAAAGACACAGAACAAGAAAAACTAAAGATCAAACAAGGAAAATAAACAAGGACAACTTGAAGATCAAGAAAGAACAATGAACACTAATTCGAAAATTTTAAAGGAAGATAAAAAAACATGCAATTGACACCAAACTTAAAACATAAAACTAAACTCAAACAGAAAAACTCAATTATTAGTAAAAAAAAATAAAATTTCGAAAAAAAATTTTGAAAAAGAAAATAAGGATTCTAAAATTTTAACAAGAATAATAATAAAAGACTCAAAGACAAAACACAGATTAATAAAGAAAAATAAAAAATTTTTGAAATATTTTTGAAAAGAAAGTAAAAGACTCTGACCCAAAAGACAAAATCTTCCTAATCTAAGCAACAGGATGAACAGTCAGTTGTTCAAACTTGAACAATCCCCGGCAACGGCGCCAAAAACTTGGTGCACGAAGTTTTTGATTCACACTTTTTACAACTCCGCACAACTAACCAGCAAGTGCACTGGGTCGTCCAAGTAATACCTTACGTGAGTAAGGGTCGAATCCCACGGAGATTGTTGGCTTGAAGCAATCTATGGTTATCTTGTAATTCTTAGTCAGGATATTAGTTATGATTATCAGTTTGAATTGCGAAAAATAAAAGAGCATGAATTAAATACTTGTTATGCAGTAATGGAGAATATGTTGGAGTTTTGGAGATGCTTTGTCTTCTGAATCTCTGCTTTCCCCCTGTCTTCTTCTTCACGCACGCAAGGTTCCTCCTATGGCAAGCTGTGTGTTAGTGGATCACCGTTGTCAATGGCTACCATCCGTCCTCTCAGTGAAAAGGGTTCAGGTGCGCTGTCACCGCACGGCTAATCATCTGTCGGTTCTCACTCCTGCTGGAATAGGATCCATTGATCCTTTTGTGTTTGTCACTACGCCCAACCTTTGTGAGTTTGAAGCTCGTCACAATCATTCAATCCCTGAATCCTACTCGGAATACCACAGACAAGGTTTAGACTTTCTGGATTCTCAAGAATGCTGCCAATGGATTCTAGCTTATACCACGAAGATTCTGATTAAGGAATCCAAGAGATATTCATTCAATCAAAGGTAGAACGGGAGTGGTTGTCAGGCACACGTTCATAGATTGAGAATGGTGATGAGTGTCACAGATCATCACATTCATCATATTGAAGTGCGAATGAACATCTTAGATAGAAACAAGCGTGTTTGAATGGAAAACAGAAATAATTGCATTAATTCATCGAGACACAGCAGAGCTCCTCACCCCCAACAATGGAGTTTAGAGACTCATGCCGTCAAAGAGTATAGAGTTCAGATCTAAAATATCATGAGGTACAAAATAAATCTCTAAAAGTTGTTTAAATACTAAACTAGTAACCTAGATTTAAAGAAAATGAGTAAACAAAGATAGATAGTGCAGAAATCCACTTCTGGGGCCCACTTGGTGTGTGCTGGGGTTGAGACTTAAGCTTTACACGTGCATAGGCTGTTTCTGGAGTTAAACGCCAGGTTGTAACCTGTTTTGGGCGTTTAACTCCAACTTGTAACTTGTTTCTGGCGTTTAACGCAAGACTGCAACATGGAACTAGTGTTGAACGCCAGTTTACGTCATCTATCCTTAAGCAAAGTATGAACTATTATATATTGTTGGAAAGCCCTGGATGTCTACTTTCCAACGCAATTGGGAGAGCGTCAATTGGACTCTTGTAGCTCCAGAAAATCCATTCCGAGTGCAGAGAGGTCAGAATCCAACAGCATCAGCAGTCCTTTTTCAGTCTAAATCAGATTTTTGCTCAATTCCCTCAATTTCAGCCAGAAAATATCTGAAATTACAGAAAAATACACAAACTCATAGTAAAGTTCAGAAATATGAATTTTGCCTAGAAACTAATGAAAATATACTAAAAACTAACTAAAACATACTAAAAACTACATGAAATTAACCCCAAAAAGCGTATAAAATATCTTCTCATCACCTTCTCTCTAGAATTAGGGTTTTTAGTTTAATTTTCTTTGTAATTTCTGTTTTTAATTCTTGTTTTCATCTAGTTTCTTCTACATTTTCTTGTTCTCTTGTCTTAATTTCCTTAGTTTATCTTGTCATTTTCTTAATTTTGTTACTTTTATGTATTTGCACTCCTTGTTATTTTAATTACAATTAATGTAATTTTATGTTTTCATGTTAATTGTTGCTTCCTTTAATTGTTATTGTTATTTTCTTACTTTTGGTAGTTATAGAATTGATTATTTCTTGCTATTTTATCATGCTTTCTTTTCATGCCCACCAAGTGTTTGATAAAATGTTTGGTTGGGTTTTTACCTAGTTTTTCACACTCTTGGTTGAGAAATTGGGTGTTTGGGTAAAATTGAGTTGTGGATGTCCATTCCACATTGTGTGAGGATTGTTAGTTGGTTTGGTTCCCACTAACTCTAAGCCTCCCATTAATAGAGTTGGCTAGGACTTGTGGGTTGAGATCAATTATGCCCTTTTGACTAATCCTCGATGTTAGGATTGACTAATTAGGATTAATTCACACACAATTACCATGTTTGTGGTCCATAACTTGGATAGGAATCCTTGATTACCCACTTCTTGCCAAGAGTCCTCTTTAGTATTTGAATTTCCATGTTTGTTGCTTTAATTGCTTTCATGTAATTCATTGCATACCTATTTAGTTTCTTGCCTCTTGCAACCAAAACCCCCTTGATCTCATAGCCAATAATAGGACATTTCTTTGCAACTCCTAGGGAAGACCACCCGAGGTTTAATTACTCTCAGTTAATTTGAATTAGAAATATTAAAATTTGATTGAGAGGATCTATTGCCGGTTTGGATTATACTTACAATGGAATTTAATTTGTGAATTTCAAATTGGCATAATTCTCTCTTCATCAGGCCTTCTTCACTGTGTTTGTTTCAGAAACGCCTCTTCTACTGGGTTTTCCTTTTCTGCGTTCTTTTTGTCTCCTTCTTTGTCTATTCGACTTGTCAAGAGTTTAGTCATTTTTCTCACTTCTGCTGGAGGTTGGCATTCATGGCCACTAGTTTGGCGTGAGTGGGAGTTGGTGATCCGTCAGCCATGTCTAAGAGTCCTGCAAAGGAAGGGTGAAAAAGTAGAAAAAAGAAGTAAAACGTGGGGTTAGTCTAAAAGTCTCGAGCCCCACGGTGGACGCCAATGTTCTTGTCAAGAATGCTCCTGCCAAGGATGTTCCGAGTTATAGCTCGTTACCTAAGGGGATAATTCGCTACCTTCAATGCAGTAAACTCGGATAATCCTTGGAGTTAGGACATGGTCGTGGAACTTGAAAAAAAGACTCCGACACCCAAGTCAGTATGATATCTCTCAAAGTATTAAGAAATAAGTATTTCGAATCTCTTGTATGCTCATCTTTGCTTGGTGTCCCCATATCTTCGACTGAGGATAGTATTTATAGTCGTTTCAGGTGGCTTTGCTGATTAGTGTTTTCGAGATATGAGGATTCGCTCAAGATATGTGGAGAAGGTTTGTTACGGTGGACGGTTATTATTTTTGAATTTACTTTTCTTAGTCCGAGGTATAACTCGATTTATGCGGAACAAGTTATATTTTCTTTTTTGATGCATATGTTTATTTTTCTCTATAATTAATGTGTATTTTTATTTGAAATTTAATTTTTAACGAGGGAGATATAATGCATAGGGTCTTATGAGATTGATTTTTCACTAGGTGCTTTATAAGAAAGAATTTTAAAACAAAAAATTAGTGCTGAAAGTTAGCCGAGTTGAGTCGAGTTAGACCAAACTAAAGTTCGGCTCTCAAAAATTGAGCTTGACTCACATCTCGACTCATTAACAATCGAGCCTATTTCTTAAACTCAAACTCGGCACACGAAAGTTCATGAGCTGGCTCGAGCTCACGAGTTAGCTCAAATAACAGGAACATAATCTATAATTCTATATCAATAAATTATAACTTATATATTTTAAAAGATATTTAAAAAGATCAATTTTATATATTATTTATCTACCAATAAATTATAATTTTTTATTTATGTTCTACATCAAAATTATATATAAAATTTTAAATAATTAAGATCATTAATATATATATAATTATATATTATTATTTCATATGTATATATATATATATATAATATTAAAAGTATAGATTCATGAGCTAATGAGTTGAGTTTATCCAAACTCAAATTCCTCTCATTTAATTTACGAGCTCAATTTCAAGCTCAAGCTTAGTTTACCAGCTCACCAATTTAGCTTATTGAACTATTAACGAATCAAACTCAAACTAGTTCATAAGCTGTCTTGACTCAGTTTCAGCTCTACCAAAAACAAATACATTTCAAATACTATGTTTGGATTAGTCCAAAAAATGATAAATTAGTATAAATGACTTTATAACCACGTCAACTTAAACACACACACAGCCCATGCCAATGTCATGAACTCGGGCGAGTCACTCACTCATTTAACTCGGCCGTGTTTCAAAATACTGAGGCCACAGCACAGCACGGCACATAGCAAACAAGAGTCTCTTCTTTTTCTTCATTCGTTCCCTCTTTTCTCTTCCTTCATTCTCATATGCCCCGCGAATTCACCCTCACCAGGTTCCTCTCTCTTTCTCTCTTCTCTTCTTTACCTTTGTTCTTTATTTCACCGCTTCCTTCATTATATACATATCCTTAACTTTTATGATAACATAAACATATATATGTAATTTAATCAACTCCATCTTCTTCTTATTTCATATTATTATATGTGATGTTATGTATTTATGGTTTTAACTGTTTCTGCTACACTTTAGCAAAATGTTCATTCTTCATTATCATCTACGAAAATCTTCTCAAATAAATGTGTGTTATACTACTCGTTCCTGTTCTAGATTAATATGAACGCACGATACTAAGAACAAGGACCCTTAAATATTTCTGTGGCTGCTTAGTGTTTCCATATATCGTCGTAATCATGTCGATGTGCTGAATCTTCTTGTCAATGCACTTGTTTATTGTTATTATTTTTATTTATTATTATTTTCAACTTCGTTACTAACGTATCTGAGTCTGTTTCGTTCTGTATTTCTCTGCTACATGTATATATATATACATGCTCTTTAGTCTTTAGCTTTCATTATGAAGTTACATGTATGTGGATCTGAGGTTGAGTATCTTATAGTTTGGTTTGGTTTGTAATAAGTTATCTTTGCCTTTGTTTTAAGCTAAGATCGAATATATTGTGGTTGCTGTTATATGTGTGATTCAGTGGTTTTGTTTCTAAAGCTGTGTCAACTGGTGAAGAATGTTGTATTCCTTCGGGTGTTTGAGTTACACTAATTGGATTTTTAATTTTCTGGCTAAAGAATTGATAGGGTTTGTGTTATGGAGTGTCTTAGGTACCATTGTTGAGGACTCTAGTGCTTTGAATTTCAGCTGCTTTGAAATATCCCTTTGCTGCAGAAAAAGAATAAATTGGGTTTGTTAGCTGTTCGAGAATTCATTCCCCCAAAGATTGCATCTTTTGATGCTTGTAAGCATGGATTGGGTTGTGTGTGGAGGGATTCATTGTTATAACTTTAATATTGTATTTTATAATTTCACACCAAATACAGATGGAAACTCTGGTCATCTACACAAATGTATACTCTCTCTGTTCGTTTTGGTTTGTCTTTGTCAGTTTTTTGGGTACATCCTTGGATCAACGTGTTCGAGTTCATTGACGGTGATTGAAGGTTGTACCAAAAAGTGATGGTGACGGATAAACAAGACCAGGGGGAGTATATTATAAGAAAGAGCAATAGCCACTTAAATTTTAACACTTGAATAGTTTGACTTGCTTTGGCAAATTGAATAAATCTGAATTCACTATTGTATTGCTGCAACTTCTTGATTCTCAGTACTGAATATGTTTTTTCATTGAGTGAGTCTGTTTGATTTTTATAGAATTTGATAATTGTGAAAAATGGAAGGTCAGAAAACATGGGAGAGACCTAATGCTTTGTTTTAAGTAGCTATTATGGATATATAGCTTAGATAATATAAAAACCAATGGAGATGATTAGCTATAAAACTTGAATGAGGAAGGTCATCAAATTCAAATTCCTTCAATAAATAAGAGGCTATTCTCAAGTACTGATGAGAAAAAACATGAAATGGTTGGTTAGAAACTAGTCAAACTTCCCTGGAACAATACTGGTAGATGCAGTTTCCACTAATGTTTGAAGTGCATTCTTGACCATATATCTAATCTGAATTTTCTCTGCAATATTCTCAGATATTGAGTTGAAGTTATGGCTTGACTAACTAATTTTATTGCTTGGCAGATGGAGTCAATTCACCAGGATTACGATCATTTGGTAGAGCAAACTTCTGATAGTCCTCCAAGTTCTCCAGATATAAATGACATAGTTGGAGCCCCCCAAATGAATCCGCAAGTCGGTCTTGAACACCAGGTGGACGTTCCTTCCTTCTTGAAAGAATATGAACAGCTTCAACTTCAAATGAATCCTGCTGATTCAGAAGCTGTGCATGATAATTCACTTCATTTTGCTATTGGTTTAACCATCCCAACCATGTGGGTGCCTAAGGAGGTGGATAATGGTTTTGAAGGGCTGCGTCTGTGGCATAGTCGAGACAATGACTTGAAGAAGAAAAACAGTATACCAGATCATGGAATAGAATCCAAACCAACCACTTCTGTCAACAAGGGAGGTCAATTGGATGAAAGCCAAAATTACATGATGGTCCCTGGAACATTGAGTAACTCCTGGAGTGATTCTGATGTTAAGAGTTTTGTCCTTAGTTTATTTATTTTTGGGAAGAATTTTATACAGATACAAAAGTTCTTGGAGAACAAAGGCATGGGGGACATACTATCATTTTACTATGGCAAGTTTTATAAGTCTGAAGAATACCGTAGATGGACTTCCTGCAAGAACAAGAAAGGAAGAAAATGTATGCAAGGACGGAAATTTTTTAACGGATGGAGGCAACATGAACTAATGTCTCGCTTGCTTCCTCAGGTTTCAGAGGAATTTCGAGAAAGCTTGCAACAGGTAGTCAATCATGTCATCTTTGAGATCCTTTGTCTCTATTGTTGTTATACGATACCTATTGTTAATGCATCATATTATGTCAAACATGTCTTTCATTCTCATGTGTTACTAAACTGATTTAGCCCTTTGTAATTTACAAAGGAAAGCTTCGTGAGTTTGCTAAATATTTCATTTTTAAGTTTGTATTTTCAATACAATGGTTGTTAAGATGAAATATCAGATGACATAAATACCGAAATCATCCCTCACTTGGCTCATGTTTATAATCAGGTTTCTAAGTCATATATGGAGGGGAGAACTTCTCTAGAAGAATATGTATCATCTTTGAAATCTACCGTGGGACTTGGCATGCTTGTGGAAGCTGTAGGCATTGGCAAGGGGAAGGAAGACCTTACAAGGCTTTCTACGGAACCTGGGAGGAACAGCCACGAGTTTTCAGTACCAAATAGCAAAGCTTGGTCTTCTCTTGAACCCAATGATATAATAAAGTTTTTGACCGGAGGATTCCGACTGAGCAAAGCGAAAAGTAATGATCTTTTCTGGGAAGCTGTTTGGCCCCGCTTACTGGCAAGAGGCTGGCACTCTGAGCAACCGAATAGTCAAGGATACATCTGCTCTAAAGAGTTTTTAGTTTTTCTCATCCCTGGTATTAAGAAATTTTCGAGGAGAAAACTTGTGAAAGGTGATCATTACTTTGATTCTGTCAGTGATGTGTTGAACAAAGTTGTAGCTGAGCCGAATCTTCTTGAGCTTGAAGGCGAAGAAGCTAAAGTTGATAGCTGCAATGATGAAGAGATCGAAAAGGGATTGAATGAGGATTCTCAATCTGATGGTCATCGCCACTGTTACCTCAAACCTCGTGCTTCTATCAATAATACCAATCCTATGAAGTTTACAGTTATTGGTACCAGTTTGTTGCATGGCAGGAAGTCATCTGAATCTAGGGAATTGAGGTCTATACCTGGTAAACCATTGGGAAAAATTGAGCTAAATTCTGCTGGCATAACATGTAATAAAGAGGACAAAGATATCAAAAAGGCTAACCCCATTAAGGGTGGCCTTGACAACAAAAAGTATGCAATATTCACCGTTGTTGATACTAGTTTTCCTTGTGAAAGAAATTTATCAAAGGTGAGAGAATTAAGATATCCACTAGCTAAACTGGAAGAAGCTTCGAAGATAATTGGAATTAAAAGAGAAAGTGATGGGAGTTCCTCAGATGACAAATCTTCAAGCAAGATAGAAGCTACTATGGTTGTATGTGGGAAAAAGAATACGAAGAATTTTCTGAAAGGCACGCACGAAAGAGATGCTGCTAAACCGAAAGCACATGGTTGTAAACCAGATGGTAATGGAAACAAGGTGGATAAGAAATGTGAAAATCCGAAGACATGTTTGCCTACCATAAAACATCAATTCTGTCGGAGAGCGAGATCAAATCTTGCAGCTCATCCCACCAAACGGCGAAGACTGACTGCTTGTGTTAAATCTGAAACAAACCGCATGCTTGAGAAGTCAGGGAGCTTTAGATCAGAAAAACCTGGAGTCTCCCAGTCATCCTGTTTTCCAGATGCCAACAAGAATGCTGGCAATTCAATTGGACATGAGAAGAATGTAAGTTCGGTTTCTCCTTCAGCTGAAGGAAGTGCTAATGGAGAAAGCTTCCGAAATAGATTCCTTGTTGACAAGGTCATTTCTTGTGATAAAGTTGAGAAATGTGAATCAAAACCACAGCTCACTTTAGATGCATCTCATGTTCGGCCGAAGCCTGAAGATGGTGAAATAATTGCAACTGCAGAGCACAAGGAGCAACTGCAACTGCAAAAGCAAAATGATATGATTCCTGAAGAGCAGGAAAGACCCTCGGGTGATGTTGAGAAGCCTCAAAGCCATGATTCTTTGGAGCAGCAGCCTGACATAATTCCCAGGAGACAAAGTACTAGAAACCGGCCATTGACTGTTCGAGCATTGGAATCCATAGCAAATGAGTTCTTGCATTCTAAGAAGAGACAGAAAAAGAAAGGCGCCCAAGAAACACGGAAAGATCCATTGAGTACTTGCTACAGGGATCTTACCGGAGACCAAACAATGTTGCATCATCAGTGTTCAAGTCCAAGAAAATAAATTGTAATGACATTTTGACATGCCGTCTCTTTACTAGGAATTTCTTTAGCCACCAATTGTAGTGACGTTTTGAATTATGGAAACTATGTCGTGAACAATCTCTCACAAATGCTTAAGCTTTTTGAAAGAGAGTGTTTTATGACAGAGTATTGATACTTCTTGTATCTTCACTGCTGCAGAAGTGATTAGAAATACTGTACAGTGTTTTTTATATGACAAATTTGATAAGATAATGGTCTTGTAATTGTAATTTTCATTAAAAGAGCTTGGTTCATAGCTAATCCAACCAACTTAGGTTAGTCAAAAGGTTTGCTCACTTGTCCGTTTAAGCAAGTGTCGGGGGTCGAATCTTGTTTTGTATACGTAGCAATCCATTAGTTAGGGACAAATCCTTAAATAGAGCTCAGATCTATAGCTAATTAGTCCTTGCGCTATTAACCTATAGGTTACTGTCAAAAATCAATCAAAAAATAATTAATGTACCAAGTCTCACAAGATGTGCAATTTTCAGAAATGCGTCTCTTAAAGTTTTTCTTTCTTACTGTTTTAGCAGCGCAAGTAGAACAAAACTCATTTCTTCATTGGCAGTACTCAACTTGTTTCTTGCAAAGCAAGTTATGCGCTTGGCTGTGTGTTGCATTTTTCGGTGTTTTATATTTCATCTTACATAGACATAGACACTGTTATACAAATGAAAAAGTGAACTCACTCTCAAACAAGGGTTCAAGTTTAATTCTTTCAGCTTTGAAAACAAAGTCTTAAGTATAAAATCATTATGTATTTAGCTGAGTGAGTGAGTAGTTGCTTAATCACTCATGTTGATGCTTCAAATATTTTTATGAACTGCAAGCTAGGGGACCAAGGATATAGTTACTTTGAATCCCAAAGCATGAACAAAGTAAAAACCTTGTAATGCAAATAGTTTGCGAAAATGAGTCACTCTTACAAGGATCCATGATGAATACAAAATTTACAAGGCGAGTACTAATGTGTAGATGAAAAATTCCATCTACAGGTATAGATAACACATGTTAACTTTTTAGGACATCTTGCTGTAACTTTAAATGACAAATTTTTTAATGGTTATATTAGGTAACCAATAACTTTCTTGAACAACATGAACAACACGCTTTAAATTTGGTTATTATTAGATATTAATTACTCATACCACTAATTAAATTTGGGATTAATTTACTTTTTTAACCCCATTGTTCATATTGTTCAACAATAATATTGTTTACCTATACTTTTCTTCTTTAAACAGTAGATCCCACGGAAAGTTAATTGTTATTTTTTATCGGACCTAACCTTTGTTAACTATTTGCTAGCTCAGGTGATTACGGAAATTAATTTCTAAAATTAGTTGAAATAAAAAAATATTATTTAATTTCTTTTATTAATAAAAGCATTCCTATTATTATTATTATTGTTATTGTTATTTAACTTATATTATTATCAGTCCAGCTACACATCCAAGTTTTTTTGTCAACTAAGTTGGCTCAAACTCAACAGAAACCACTTTAATTACACCAGTGTGTACACACGCGCTTTACTAACCCCAACATATCCTTCTTCGTCTTCGCGTTCTTTCTTCTTCTTCGCGTTATTCCTTCTTCGTCTTCGCGTTCCTTCTTCTTCGTCTTCGCATTGTTCCTTCTTCTTCGCATTCCTCCTTCTTCTTCTTTGAGTATTTTTTCTCAATCGTTATTCTTTTATTGCGGCTGTTGTTGCTGCGTCTTTTCTTTTCCTTCTTATTTTAATTGAGGTTCATATGGATTCCGAAATGAATTCGATATGTTTTTATTGATGATTGACTCTTTTTGATTGCTTATTCAAAACTAAACTAATTTTGGTTCATTTGTGTGTTAATTGAAGTTCACCTGATGCTGCTAATAAGTATTGACCAAATTTTTTATTCTTTAAGTGATTTCAGTTCATTTCTTAGTTTAATTGAGGTGTGTTTTTGTTGATGATTGAGTCTTTTTGACTACTTATTCAAAATTGAACTATTTTCGGTTCATTTGTGTGTTAATTGAGGTTCACTTGATGCTGCTGTTAAGTATTGACCAAGTTTTTTATTCCTTGAGTAATTTCGGTTCATTTCTTAGTTAATTTGAGGTTCATTTAGATCCAGAAATGAATTCGATGTGTTTTATTGATGATTGAGTCTTTTTGACTGTTTGTTCAAAACTGGACTAATTGAATGGAATGGAGTGGAATCTAATGCAATTGAATAAAGTGATAATGAATAACTTCATTCTTCTTTGCTAACAAATTTGGTCAATACTTATCAGCAACATCAAGTGGACCTCAATTAACATACAAATGAACCAAAATTAGTTTAGTTTTGAACAATTAGTCAAAATGACTCCATCATCAACAAAACACACATCGAATTCATTTCTGGATCCAAATAAACTTCAATTAAACTAAGAAATAAACTGAAATTACTTAAGGAATAAAAAATTTAGTCAATATTTATCAGCAGCATCAAGTAAATCTCAATTAACACACAAATGAACCGAAATAAACTAAAAAATGAACCGAAATTATTTAATAATGACATTAAAGAAATCATAACCAATAAAGATGTTAGCAAAATATTGGTGTTGTTGGTGATAACGCTAACGAAAGAGAAGAAGAATGAGGGAAGAAGGAGGAGGAAATGGAGAAGGAGAAGAAGAAGGAAACGGAGAAGAAGGCGCATGATTTGAAAAGCGGTTATAACAACTTGGTTAGACTTGTTAAGTATTTTGCTTGGACGTAGAAATTTGTTCTATTATTATTATTATTTAACTTAGTTTCACTAAATTTGCAATTAGATCTTTGTACTTTTTTCTTTCAATTAGATCCTTGCATTGCTTTTAATTTTATAATTAAGTTCTTTTTGTGTCAACAACGTTAAAATTATGAAATATTACTTCCAAAAATATGCAGTCAAAGATATCTAATTAGATTTATAATTGTTGGATATATTTAATTTACGAAAAAATAATATTCCGTTGTCTCTAATATTTTTTTATACTTTGCAACTAGTGTATGTTCCCGTGTCCTGCACGGGTAATACATAAAATTATATAAATTTTTTTATTAAAATTTAAATGAAAAATATCTATAGTAATTATTATTATAAATATTTTACAACTTAAAAATATTAAAAATAATTAATATTTGTTTTAATCAATTTAGATTAGTTGAATGGTCATCTCATTTGTCCGCTTAAGTAAGTATTTGTCGTTCGAATCTTGCATTGTGTGTATAATAATCCATTAGTTAGCGATAGACCCTTAATAAATAGAGCATCAATATGCGGTGGATTAGTCATTGATTTGCCGAGTTAGGAAATCCGTAGAAAAAATTGTATTGTCTTTAAAATAGATTAATTTTTCATTAATAGCAATACTTATGGACTTTTGTCTTTGTTGAAATTTACTTGGGACAATTTTATTTGTTGGTACCATATTCATTCTTGAAGTCAAAACAATATGATCAACATTGTTTACTTGTTAAAACTTCACATTTTACGAAATGATTTTTAAATTTTCAAATTCATAAACTTATATCATTACAAAAGTTATTAGATCGATTAATATTTCTTGGTAACATGGTGTACCGAAACACCATCGTTGAGTATTAGTTAGTGTGAAAAGAACCCAATAACAACTTTTGTTATTCAATATATAATTTATTCTATTGAAAAATAAATTAATATTTTCTAAACTTGTAAATATATTTTTTTCTAATTTCTTACACCATTTTATTTGACAATATTTACCATTAAAAAATAGCAAATAACCATACTATCCTACAATATATATAATGTACAAAGTAATTTCTTATCTTAAAATTAATTTTGGTTAGTGAGATAAAATTTAAAATATTTTTTTATCTTCTTACTCAAATTTAAATTTAAATTTAGAATTGATTAACAACTCATCCTTTTTAATTTCAATAAAAAAATATATTAGTTAGATGCAAAATATTCAGCATTTAATAATTTTAATCATTTAAATTTTAATTACAAAAAATTGAGTTAAAAATTGATTATAAACTTAATAATCGATAATATATATTATTTAGTATGTAAATAATAATATTCAATGTATTGATTATTTATTTTTTTGACAGAATTAATGTATAATCTATTGAGAATTGATTTATTATCCAAAATTTTTTTCATAAACTTTGTAATATATGAAAATAGTGATATTATTTTTTATTATTATTTAAAAAATTCTTCATAATTTTTTAATTATGTAATTAACTTAATCATAACCTTTATTATTACTTTTATACTAAAAAAATTATCAATTTATACTATTTACATATTTTTTTGCTATTAATAAATAAGTATTTGTACTATTATACTTATTGTCCTAGATGATGACTTAAGTTACTTATTTTATATGTTAAATAATATTTTGTATGTTAAATTTATTAAATATTAAGATGAAAAAATTGTTCAATAAATTATATAAATAGTCCTTACAGAAAAGAAAAAAAATTATATATCATATATAATCATCCTTGATATATATAGTGGTATATATATATTAAGATTATCTATTTTAATTATGTGAGTGATTATTATTATTTTCACTTTTTTGTTACATTAAAAAATAATATTTAAAACTAAAAAAGAGATAATTAATTTTTTTAATTTGAATTAAAATATGTCTTGTAAATATATCTAACTTTTACATATACTAAGTGTTATAATATTAAATAGTATAGTATTTGTTATAACAATGACTCAAAATATTAATCAAAGATATATTTGGGCCTAGTAAAACATCAATGCAAGCAAGATCAACTAAATTTCATTGTTAGGGTCCCAAATCCGACTTAGCAATTCATTACCTTAAACGCCCAATGCAGATGAAGTCCATGCGTCATCTCTTAAATCGGTTTAGATTGGATTTTCATTGCTAGTTAGATATGGTAATGAGTACTCAGGAAAGCGTGAGAAGCCCCCTTCCTATCCCTCACTCCTATTTAAAAAAAATGCCCATATTCCTTCTCCGTCATTGCAAGTTCCTGTTTAATTACCCTTTAAAGAACACAGATCTCCTCGAGTATCTACGAATATTTTTTGAAAACTTTTGATATAATATAATAATCATAAAATAATCAATTCAATATAATTCAACACAATTTATAACATATTCGTTATGAAAAATAATATTTTAAAAGAAGAAAACATAAAAACATATTCCAACATAATAATATAACATAATTTTTTAGGACGATACTGAGCGACGTAATGACGGACTTGAGAGGCAGAGAAAGTGAGTTAGAGAGAAAGTGAATCGAGGCTCAGAATGAGTCTGGAAGAAAAAGAAAAAATTCGAATTCAAAGCAGAAATTATGGTTACTAAATTCAAGAAATGAATTTATGAATATACAAATTAGAATAAATTAATAATTTCATATTCGCATATATTTAATAGGTTTTATGAGGCAGGTACTTCTGTCCATGTCTCCATTAGGGGTGCCAAATAGAAAAACCGCCTTGTCTCGCCAAAAGCCCGCCATCTGGTGGGTTGGCCCTCTCCACCCTGCCTAGTAAGGCGGTCCTAAATTTTTCCCCTGTCCCGCCTAATGGTAGGCTGGCGGGTTGGCGGACTTTCATTTTTTTTATAAACCATTAAATATTAAACAATATATATAATTTTACAACAATTTTAATAAATTTATAATTTCTAAAAATATACAAAAATTATAATTTTTAAATTTACACACATTAAAGTCTTTATAAATATAAATATGTAATAAATATAATTATAAACCAATTTTTTTGAAACAAAATAATAAAACCAACATTGTCCAAAGCAAAACAAATATTGTACAAAATATATAATTAAATATCTTCAAGTTTATAATCAATCAAATATAAAGCATAATCCAAAATATAACTTAGAACATCTTCAATTAGGATCTTAATCCTCTTATAGATCAATAACATCATAGAAATTTGTAAAAAAAATGGCCCTGACAAAATAAAAGCTTGGCCCAGCGGGGAAGCCTGCCCCGCCTCGCCCCCGCCCCGTCGAAGCCCGCCAAATCCCATGGATTAGACAGTGCGGGGTAGGCGGGCTTTTTAAGTTTGGCGGTCTCAAAATTTCAGCCCAACCTGCCTTTTTTGGCGGGTTATGTGGGCCAGTCCGATGAGTTTTGGCCCGTTTGCCACCTCTAGTCCCCATCCATTTTCACGTGGCAGGTTGTGAGGATTTCACGAGTCCCCGTCTAGTCCCAAAATATGAGTAATCCCTGCAAATATCTATTTCGGCTGTTTTTATGATCATCTCTATTGCTAGCATTCATTGGTTCGTGACATGGAGCTATTTTAGCCACTCAATAAATTCTCAGATAATCAAAGTTTAGGTTATATCATTTTTATAAAGTCACATGTATCCTTGTTATGACAATATTTATAAAAGATAAATGGATAAACACTAAGTTATTGTTTGGATATAGGGTAGAAAATAAGAGGAAAGAAATTGAAAAGAAAGAAAATGAGAGGAAAGAAAATAAAAAGAAATGTATATTTTTGTGTGTGTTATTTAGATGAAGAAAAAATGAATGAAAAAAAAATTAGAAGAAAAGTTTTCTTTTATTTGGTTGGAAGAAAAAGTAAGAAGAGAAAAAATTATAATAGAGTAAACTTATATTAAAATGCATCACTTTAATACAATAATATTTTTATTAAAAATAAAAATTATTATAAATATCTCATATATTTGTTGGTAAATTATATACAAATATTTTTTGAAGCATATCATTTTTATTATATGAAAATAACTTAAATACCTTTAAATGTGATTAGGATAATTCATTAATTATTATATTTTTTTTTACAAATTTATATTTAATAATTTATCTCTAACTTTTAATTATAGTAAAAATATAATATATGATGCCAAAAAAAAAAAGCTAAAGCGACATAAATTTTTTATTAACAAAAAAAAATATTTTTTTATTTTTTAGACACGTATCTATTTTTTTAAGTTATACATTTTAATTTATATAAATTAATGACAATTAAATGTACAAAAAAATACTAATTAATAAAGAAATAAAATTTAAGATAAACATGTCATGAAAAAATTGAAATAAAATAAAGACTTCTAATTATGATCATTAATTATAATTACATATATTTACTTCAAGATTTATACTTAAAAAACTCAGTATATTAATATTCTGTATTTTTATTTTTCAATTTTAGACTATCACAAACATTAGTTACTCTTCAATAATGATAATACTTTTAAAAAAATAAACATAATTAAATAATCTTAAAATTATATAATAATTTTCAAAATAACAAAAAAATAGACAATTACCTAAAATATAATATTTGTGTAGTAACTGAAATTTAATTGTCAATATGAAAGTAACATGTAATATTATTTCGTAATCAAATAAGTGTTTAATCAAAGAATTTAATATTTATATAATAATATGATTAAATAAATTAAAGTTTGAGTTTAACCATAGCAAGCACTCAAATTTAAATTTTCATAAATTAATTTATTTTTGTTAAACTGAATTGCGCAATAAAAAAATTCATATATTAAAGTAGAAAATAATTTATTTATAAATACAAAATTAAAAAAATTATTCTTGAAAGTTGATATGCAGATAAAAAAATAAATTATAACTTGCAAAAATTATCTCTAAAATTTATTATAATAAACAATAAACTGTAAAAATCATGTATCTATATAAATTAAATTATATTAAATTATAATAAAATATCTAGATATTTAATCAACCTAATTAATTAGTCTGTAACTTATTTGATTTTGATAATTTTTAAAAAATTGAACAACCCTTTTTAAAAATATGCCAATCTAAATAATATAGATTGAAGATAAGAAAAATATAACTAAATTATATAATACAATATAATATTCCTAAACATTTATTTTATAGCAGTAGATCTAATGGCAAGATATTTATCATCATCTGTGGTATAATTTTACAATTATTTAAATGTTATTTTTATGAAAAATTGCATTATTTATTTTGAAAAAAAATATTTGCTCACTATTATAATTTAAATAGAATATAAAATAGATATTAAACTAATTTTTTTTAATAATTATTTAGTCACAAATATCCATCAAGGATATGAGATTTAAGAGCTTACAAAATAAATATAATACCTACAACTTTTACACTACCACGATAAGATAATTATCATAAGTCTTTTTAGCATAAATTAAACAGAACAACATATAATAATAAAGAAACAATCAAATCCAAAAAAATTATAGAACACCTATCATACACTACGACTGATAGTATTGAGGAAGTTTTAATATTTGTTCCCGTAATATTTCAGACTATAATATTTGTCAAACAAATAATTAATGAAACACTCATCCATACTTGGCCTTCTCCTTTTGAGTACGTTTATACATAAAAAAAAGAGTTGAAATAGCAAAAGCGATAAAAATGATGATTTTTATAATTTTGTGTGGCTATCTATATATAGAAGACCAAAAGACCATGATTATCTAACAAAATTAATTTCATTTATTGCATTCAATTTGAATAAGTAAAAAATCATATCAGTTTAGTTTAGTCCTTAATTCACATGATTTAAATTTAGCTCAATAAATATCATTTGATTTTATTTAATTATTAGTAAATAATATCTCGAGAACCTATTTTATTCATAGATTTATTATTTTAATTATTAATTAATCTAATTAATTAATTAATACAGATAATTAGTATAATTAATTTGGTTTAATAAATTAAAAAAATAAATTAAAAAATACTAACAGAATATTAAAATAAATAAATTAAAAAATACTACCAAATTAAATTGATATAAATTATAATTTTAATTTGTAATAAATTATGTGATATTTAAATATCTAATCAAATCAATTAGTTGATATAGTTAATTTATCATAATAAATTGTATTTAATGAGTTAAATGTAATAATTCGCTAAACACTCTCATAAACATGTCATATTTATGAGACATATTCATCAAACAAATAATCAATAAAACACTCATCCGTACCTTCTCATTTTTGGTCCATTTATACATAAAAGAAATTGTACATAAAGAAAAAAAAAAGAAAAAGAAACGAAGAGTAGAAATAGCAAGAGTGATAAAAATCACGATTCTTATAATTTTGTTAGGCCATCTCTGTATAGTAGACCAGAACACTATGATTATCTAACAAAAGTAATTTATATTTATTCACTCAACTTGAATAAATAAGAAATTATCTTATTTTAATTTAGTCATTAATGCATATGATTTGAATTTTACTCAATATATATGATTTGATTTAATTATTAGTTAAAAATATCTCAGTTGCCTATTTTATTCATAGATTTATTATTTTAATGACTAATAAATTAATCAAATTAATTAATTAGTACACACAATAAATTTGGTTTAATAAATTAAAAGAAATAAATTAAAAAATACTAACAGAATATTAAAATAAATAAATTAAAAAATACTACCAAATCAAATTAATATAAATTATAATAAATTAGGGCTGGGCTACACATACAAGCTTACAAGCTTACAAGTTGGCCCAGCCCAAATAGAAGCCACGCGCATAAAGAGAGACAACATGGCGCGTCAAAATCACGCGCTCAACACTACAACCGTTACGTATGGGAAACTCTTCCACTTCTTCCACTTCTTCCACTTCTCAAAACGCTTCGAAAAGAAGGAAACCCTTCCATTTTCGAGCGAAAATCAAAGTTCAAAACATACGAATCGTTCTTCGAAACCTCCATCAAAACACCATCAAACTCTCCGTGAAGAATCTGAAGCAAAGCAACAATACTCAACGTAAGTTCGTTAAGATTCCTGTATATTTTACTTTTCTTCTACGTCGTTCTTCTAGGGTTTACTTCTTGTTTCTTTGTTACACTGTTCTAAGTTCTACGTCGTTCTTCTAAGTTCTACGTCATTCTACGTTCTTGTTCTAAGTTTTCCTGCTATTGTTGTTGATTTTTGGGGGTTTATTCCGTAGATTGGGGGGTGTATACTGCTTGAACTTGTAATGTGGCTTGATATTGAAGCATGTTTGACTGATATCTGACTGATATATATGGATGTATCTGAATAATATCTATGGGTGTATCTCACTGTTATCAATGGGTGTATCTGATTCTTACATATCGGTGTATCTTACTGTTATCAATGGGTGTATCTGACTCATATATGCGTGTATCTTACTGATATCTCAATTAATTTGATATTGAAGCATGTTTGAGTGATACCTGACTGATATATATGGATTTATCTGAATCATATCTATGGGTGTATCTCATTGTTATCAATGAGTGTATCTGAATCATATCTATGGGTGTATCTTACTGTTATTAATGGGTGTATCTGACTCATATATATGAGTGTATCGTACTGATGTCTTTGGGTGTATTTTTCGTTTCAGAGAAAATGGCAGCAAGAAACAAAACAAAAGACCTTAAGTGTGCCACACATCTCCTGAGTGATAAGTTCAGAAACATGACTGAGGAGAAGAAGGCAATTGTGAGGGATCTCGGATTCGGTGGGTTGATGCACATCCCACCACTCAGGGTGGATCACCAACTCTTAAGGGAACTGACAAACAACTTCAAACTTGGGGAGATCAGACTGAAGACAGGATATGGTTCTTTCCAAATAACACCAAAAACAATAGGTGATGCGCTTGGCATCAATGCAACAGGTAACTAGCTCAAAATTATAGGTGTATATTAAGTTGATGCTTGGGTGTATTTAAGGTTGATGCTTGGGTGTATTTGAACCGACTTTGATACTTTTTTGTTTTCCTTTTTGTAGGAAATCTGTTTCCTGAGAAAGTTGAGTATAAGCAACTTTCTGATGATGACAAAATAATTTATAGAAGATTCCAGGGTAAGACCCTCAAAAGTCTTACCGATGAAATGATGGAAATCGGCGTTGGCAACGAAGAGGAACGCCTGATGTTCAAGAGGATATTCATCCTCTACATACAGATGGCGTTCCTTTTGCCAACGACGATAAACAAAATATCACCCGTGCACCTGGCCCCAATTTTTAAGATGGACGGCATATCGGAGAGAAACTGGGGGGGGGCATGTTTTGACTTTCTTGATCAAGGGCATCACAGACTACCAGGAGAAGAAGAACAAGGCAATTGATGGTTGCCTCTTTGCCCTGATGATAATATACTTTCATTTTTCTTAAAACAAAGGCAAGAAGAGGGCTGAAAGACCACCAAAGTCTTGGATTGCCAACTGGACTAAGGAGCAGTTGGTGGAAAGAATGACTGCAGAAAGAGAGCAAATTTTGGTAAGTAAA
Organism: Arachis hypogaea; assembly: GCF_003086295.3. Classification (NCBI taxonomy): domain Eukaryota; kingdom Viridiplantae; phylum Streptophyta; class Magnoliopsida; order Fabales; family Fabaceae; genus Arachis; species Arachis hypogaea. The sequence goes on along the minus strand of NC_092054.1, from coordinate 41,566,258 downwards.
CATAATATGTTGCTTGTATTTTATTTACCTGAATGCTGCTAGCTAAAATATCTAATGTTTCAGGGGATTTTGAAGATGGCGGAGACAAGAGCAAGAGAAAAAATGAAAAAAAAAAGAAAAAAAAGAAAAAAATAAGAAATAAAAAAAAAACAAAAAAGGAAGGCGAGTCCAACATCGTCTTCGGAGACAGAAAAAGCTACTGACATTGACACTTCTACCTCTGAGTCTGAGACTCAAAAAGACTCAGAGGATTCAGGAAGAAAACACCCCAACAAAAAGGGGAAAAAGTAAGTACCATACTTGGGTGTAATTTCTTTTTCGAGTTGGGTGTATTTTGTTGATCATGTTGGGTGTGTGTAGTTTATTAAGCTGGGTGTGTTTGTTTGCTGCGTTGGATGTATATTGTATATTCAGTTGGGTGTATATTGTGAATTCATTTGGGTGTATTTTTAGTATGTTCTAAATAATGATTGTTTGCCTTCCAGAATGGACTCCAGAAAAAGAAAGCAGAGGCAAGAGGAGTCAGATTCTGATTCAGAATCTGAATCTGAACCAAGTGATGAGTAATGTCCTGAAATTATTACTCCTTTCTTTTGGCTTCATTATAAAGATTTCGTGTATTAACTGAAGTGTCTATTATTAACTTATAGGAGTGAAGAATCATCACCTGCAGAGAAGGAGAAGGAGAAGAAAAAAACAAAAACAACACCAAAAAAGTAAGCACTTCTTTGCATATAATTAGATTAGACGACTATTCTATGATAAAATTAATTTCTTATTTCTGATTGGTACTCTTTTTTTTCCACCCAGAACACAACCAAAAAAGAAAAAAGTTGTTGTGGAGGATTCACCTCCTAAAGAAGATCAATACTTTGACGGGTACAGTACCTCGTAAGCTATATTACCGTCTATCATCGTAATTATTTTTGTTAACGTCTTCTTTTATGAATGTAGTGAGATATATGAAATATCAAGTGACGAGCTAGATGAATGGCTAGGGCAAAATGTTGATAAATCTGCTGCAGAGGGGTATGTCTTGCTGGGCTGTCTATTTCATATTTTGGTGTGTTTTGTATGCTAATAATTGTTTCTTGTTTTGCAGGGAGAACCAAGCTGACCTGCGATCGACAGAAGGTCGCTATGTGTCGTCTGAAACGTAAGAAGCTTTATTATTTAATAAAATCTTGTTATCATGATTTGGGTGTATTTTGTGGAACCATTTCGGTGTATTGTGTTGATCAAGTTGGGTGTATGTTGTTTATTAAGTTGGGATATTTCGTTTGTTGTGTTGGGTGTATATTGTCCATTCGGTTGGTTGTATCTTGTGCATTCATTTGAGTGTATTTTATACCTGTATCTTATTTTGTCTGAATAACATCAACTCTGTTTTAGAATACCGGCTGTGAACTTGGGAAGTGATGCTCCTTCCTCTCAAGGACGCACAGAACAGAGTAGTGTAAACCAGCCGTCACAGAGCATGTAATTTCTCTTTCAAATAACCGTTACTTTTGTTCTTCTATTACCCTTCTACTTCTAATTCTGTATATATATTTTTTTAGAAAAAAAGCCCTTTATTATTTTATTCAAGAAAAAAAAGGCAGGAAAAAAAGCAAAAACTGCAAGTATGTAAGTTCTCAAAAAAACAAAGCCTGTCTTCTTTTTGAATTGTTCGGGTGTATTTCTTGAATTTCTTTGGGTGTATTTTAGGTTGAGTCCGTCTGATTCGAATATGATGGTTGTGAGGGAACAGACACCGTCGGAAGCGCTTGCAATGTGAGTTTTCCAATAATATTTCAACCTTATAACCTTATTATTTTCAAAGGCGTTGTTAACCTTTTATTTTTCTTCTTGTTTAGAGTCCCGATTCAGGTTTTTGTGCCGGCATCCCAAACAACCACTGAGACAGATTTTGAACCAACCCCTATGCTACAGATTGAAGGGACTACAGAAACGTAAGAAATAGTATTGAGTGTATATTTGTTTAGAGTTTGGGTGTATATTAGCTAACAGTTTGGGTGTATATTGTTCCTGATTAGTTTTTTTTACGCCGTGATTAATTTTTTGTAACTGTGCAGCACTCCTGAAACCCCCAAACAACTTCAAGAGACCACACCCACGGTTCTCCCAGCTCCAACTAAAATGTAAGTTCATCAGACTAAAATCATTCTTTGCTTATCATCCGTATATTCTTATTCTTATTCTTATTCTTATACATGATGACGCAATCATCCAGGCGCAGAAGACGCTGCTGCCCTGTTGATGATGGCACGGACAACATCCTATGTTCCTAAAACAGATCCAGGGGTGCCATCATTCAGCCTTGGATTGACTGATTCAAGCCAGGAGGGGCGTCAACGCAGGAGACAGAAAGGGCAAAATCTCCTGAATCTGCAAATTTGATAGAAGAATTGGACAATTTGGTCCAAAAAATAGCAAGCAGTGCGGCGAAGGGGAAGAACAAAAGTCCACAAATTCAGAGGGAGACTGGGGGAGAAAGTTCTGCAAAGTTTCGAACTCCTGGGGGATTATATCAGATTACGGATGATATGAAACAAAAGTGCTACATCTGGGGGACGAGACTGAAGGAAGATGCAGATGGCAATACTAACGAGTATGAGGAAATGTGCACTCTGATTGGCCAAGGAGAATACATTTTGATGAGAATGAACCTTGTATCCCTCCAGGCAAAAAGTGATATAGAATCTCAGGTAATATTAGAATAACATTAATGTTTTTACACCAAAGTCAATTGCAATGCTTATTAATGTAAAATTGATTTCAGCATATATTTCTAGATTGTATCTGCCATCTGCCTCATCCTCAACCAGAAAAATGAAAAGAGGTTTCAAGAACAAATATACTGTCTCCCCCCCGATATTGTGGTAAGTGTTACTTCTCCGAACTTTGGGTGTATTTTTTGTATTGATTTGGGTGTATTTTTTACGTTCCATTGGGTGTAAGTTTAGTATTTCATTTCTTGTTTCGCAATTCTTGCAGTGCATGGCAGTTTCGGATCACCCAAACGGGGAATTCGTATCACCGAAAACGAAAAAAGAATTCAGGGTGGAAGCCTACCCGAGTTTCATTCCCTTCATAGATAGAAAAAAATTAACTTCGCATCCATATGTAAGTTTTCGTTTGCTAAATTTGTTAGTACGCTTATTTACTTATATGCCAAATAAAATAACACATTGTTGAAATGTGGGAATCCTTCAGATTTTTGCTCCTGTTTGCCACTCGGGGCATTGGTGGTTATGGCTCATAAATACAAGAAAGCGGAAATGTCATATACTTGACCCGCTACACAAAAGAGCTCCAAGCGATGAGAGAAAGGACATTAATAAATTCACTGTAAGTTGCCTCTGTCTTCTTTACTTTAATATTTAGGTCTATTTCGTTAGTTGTGTTGGGTGTATATTGTCCATTTAGTTGGGTGTATCTTGTGCATTTATTCGGGTGTATTACTGATTTGTTTTGCTATTTAAGGGATATGTATTTTCAAGATTGATAACATATGCCGGCGGGAAACCTCTGCAGAAAGGGGAGAACGAGAAGAAAATTAAATCATCATATGTTAAAATATCAGGCCAAAAAACAAGGTATAAATTTGTGAGTCTGAACATTAAACTTTCGTAAATGAGATTTGTAATTTATTTTCTTCGTTTTCAGCTATGACTGCGCTATCTATGTTATGAAGTAGATGGAGTTAATTGAGCCGAAAAACATCAAAAAGGGGAAGTATGAATGGGATAATTGGCCACAGGTAACTGTCTTTAGAACTATATAACTCTGTATTACTTTACTGAATTAATATTGCTGTTTAAACAGAATATACTTTTTAATTGTAGGAGGAGGTGGACCACTATAGAGTGGAGTATGCTTCCCGGATACTATTCAGTGAGATGAATAGAGAAAGAGATCGGGCAATTAGGGAGAGTAGTGCTATAAGGCTGTCGAAGCCATCCTCTGTATTATTGAGTCCGTTTTGTCAGATTAATTCTGCTGATATAGAAACTGCGTAATCCAACTGCTGGGTAGTTTGTAAATTGAACAAATGATGTAAATATTTGCCATTTATCAACAACTTCTATTCCATGTATATTTTTTCCCATAGTTAAACTATCTGTGCTGGTAAACTGTCTGTGATGTATTCAAAAGCTGTATTACAGGTGGTAAAATATGAAGGAAAAAATCAAGGCATATATAAACGCAAATTATAAACTGTTACACCTAACGCAGGTCTAATAATACACCCAACATTGTGTAAAATATACACCCAAACTGTCTGTGCTGTATTCAAAATGTATGAATTACATGTACTAAAATATGAAGAAAACATCAAATCAAATATACACCCATAACCTGCGAATTTTTAGAGCTTTTGTTCTATATGAATCTATATATGTGTCTATATGTAAATTGTCAATGAACAAAAATACACCCAAAAGAACGGTGCTTTTACACCCATATTCTATAAAACTATACACCCAAAGAGTTATCCCCTGCTGCTGGTACCCTGAACTGATAATTCATAACGTGTCCTTGATATTGGCTGGAATTTGAATGCGCCGCTGATGCAGCATCAAACAGGTTTATCTGAATATAACACTCACACATTAGCTAACCTATTAACGAGAAAAATAAACTCAATCGCCACAAATTTAAAGAACATTACTTTTACCTCGCTTAAAACTTTCGTCTTCTTCTTCTTTGTGCCATTTGCGATCTGTTTCTCCAGCTTTGAACCTAGCCTGTTTTTTGGACGTCCTCTTGTTCGAATCCTTGGCGGGCTTTGAAGCTCGTTAACGGATTCCAAGTTGGCGTCTTCGTGGGATAAAGAAGATGTCCCCTTCCTTTTGGCTTTTAATGCTTCCATCTCGGCCATGACGTTATCGTAAGCACGGTGCAGAATTGCAGTCAGCTCCTCCGATTCGGAGGCAAATTCGCAAATATTTTGCGAACGAAAAACCAATTGGTCGAACCTCTTGCTTCTTGGCTCCATTAGTGGCTCGTCGTGGCTGCTCTTGATGTGTGTGTGTCGCCTCTTTACCTTCTTGCTCCATCGTTCCAGTATGTATCTAGGTGACACTTGGCTTGCTTGTTCGAAGCTTAACACGCTTAGTGCGTGACGGCACAGTATCCCTCTCGACTCGAATAATAAGTATTCGCATTTTACCTCGGCTGCAACTGAGTCGTAAGTAACCACGAACTTGTTGAATATTGAGCTGAAAACTTGTTCTCTGACTTCGTATACTGAATAGCCTAGAGCGGAATTCTTTAATCTGGTGATGCAATTCGCCTTTCCTCTAAATTGCGCTTGGACTTCCCTAAACTTTGCGTGAGTGTACGCATCTTGAAACTGAGCTTCAATGGAGGATTTGGTTGCACACGGTATGTCCGTATGAAAATCTGCAGCATCTGATTCTCTCTATGCTTGCTCCCTGCTTCCGAGGCAATTATCGTATTGTTTGACGAACTGAATAAGCGAGCTGTTCCGGGTGATATACTTGTTAAAAAATGAATGCATGCTCTCGCTCCTTTGGGTGCTTCTCATCCCTGCCCAGAAGTGGTGATCCAGATAGATAGGAACCCATATGTGACGGTCTTCGTACAGATCTGCATAATACACCCAAACACAGACTGTAAATACACCCGAGGAAACATGCAATATACACTTCTGCTGCAGATTTTAAAAAGACATTACCTGAAAGTCACTTGTTGTCCGCAAGACCAAAAGATTGCAAAAAATCGTTCCAATTCCTATCGAATGAGTCTTTGTTATGAGAGTTCCAAACAACTTGGCTCATTTCTTGTTCGATATCGGCATGTCCCTTGTACCCGTTTAATTTTCTTGGAATCTTCTTCATGATGTGCCAAATACACCAACGGTGAATTGTCGTTGGCATATAGGCCTCTAAAGCCCTTTTCATTGATGCGCACTGATCGGTGAGAAACCCTTTCGGAGCGTTTCCTCCCATGCAACGAAGCCAGCATTGAAATAACCATTTGAATGATTCAATTTCTTCGTTCTTCATCAAAGAGCATCCGAGAAGTGTTGACTGACCGTGGTGATTCACCCCGACGAAAGAACCACAGACCAAATTATACCTGAAACAAATTACCATGGTCCAGAATGCAAAATCATTAGTTACACCTTAACAAATGCTTCGCATACACCCAATGAAACAGCCAATATACACCTCTGATGCGGATTCGTAAAAATAAAATAATTTAGCATCATAAACAGGGGCAGTTTGTTACCTGTTTGTATTGTAGGTGGTGTCGAATGAAATGACGTCTCCGAAATACTCAAAGGCGGCTCTGCTTCTTGCATCGGCCCAAAAAGCGAGCTTAATCGATTGATCCTCTTCGAGTTGGAGCTCAAAAAAGAAATTCGGATTCTTCTCTTTCATTCTTAACAAATATTTCCCGAATTCCTTTGCATCTTCTTGTTCGGAAACATTCCGCACTTCCCTCGTAATGTAATTCTTCACGTCCTTTTCGATAAAATTTAACTCGCGATGACCCCCGGCAGCCGCAACAAATGATTGGTATGTTTTTCTTGGTCTGATACCGGCCTCCTCGTTATTCTCTATTGTACGACAAATGGACATGCTTAGTTCCCTGTGCTGTTTGAGCATCTCTGCTTTGCTTGAATAGCAAGGGTGTGAATGATCGAGCACAACCTTTGAAATAATCCAAGCACTGACATCCTTCAATGTGTGTATATAAATTCTTGCAGGACAGTTTAGACCGGCTGTAGGATTGGTCTTCTCGGTCGGAGATATTTTAGATTTCCATTTCCCTCTCTGCTACATGTAATCAGTTGATTCTTAATCTCGTTTCCCTTCCTATTTGTGCACCGAACTCTTGTAGAGAAACCTGCAGCCTTGGCGTAGTTCCTGTAAAATTTTCCAGCATCTTCAAGGGTGGTAAAGGTCATTCCAACCTTCGGAACAAGCTCGTCATCAACAACCGAGAGAGGCTGCACAATACACCGTGTCAGAAACTGTGAATACACCCATAGATATGATTCAAATACACCCAATCATGCCTAATATGATACAGCCGAACCGCAACAACTCAACTACACAATGACCTTTAAAGCCATAAACTGTAAATACACAGGCTACAGAATACACCATGTCAAAAACTAAAAACACACCCAATCATGTCTGATATAATACACCTGAACAACAACAACTCAATTAAAATAACAAAACCAGTAGTGTAGATACACCCACACTTCTAGCAAAAATACACCCAAAAAAAGACCTGATCTACACCCGAGCGTCTACTATAAATTCCAGGTAATTAATCACAACTAATACATTGAATCGATAGATTCATGTTAACGTGTTAGTTTCACAGTCAATGTTCAGCAATTTTTCAACTACACAATGCTATACAAATTACTGAAAGAAAATTCATTATGTAGATCAAACCTCAGGAACTTCGTTAGATTCAAATTCATAATCCACTTCGCCTGGATTCAGCTGAGAATCTGAGGTGGAATGATCCATTATCTTCAAAACGAGTTCAAACTTTGATTTCAGAAAACAACAAATCAAAATAGAAAACGAAGATCGAGTTGCAGAGAGAGAAAAAAGTAACGTAAACGAAGAACATACCAGTGAGAAAGCGAGAGGAAAAGAACGATGGAGAAGAACGAGGGAAGACGCGCGAGAAGAAGAACAACCAAATCTCAAAATAACGAAAACGAAGAAGGAAACAAATATTTTAAATTTGGTAGTTAGATATGCGCGGGATCTTATATAGCGCGTGTAATCAACGTACGTGGAGCAGCGCGTATTTTGATTTTATTGTTTAATGAGCTTGTAAAGCATACAAGCCCTAATGGCTTGTATGCAGAGCTTTTCCGAATAAATTATAGAATATTTAAATATCTAATCAAATCAATTAGTTGATATAGTTTGTTTATCGTAATAACTTGTATTTAATGAGTTAAAAGAAATAAATCGGGAAACACTTTCAAAAGTATGCCACGTCAGCTCCATCATTAAATGTAGAAATCCGATGTTTATATAATAAAATAGATATTGCTGTTTAAACAGAATATACTTTTTAATTGTAGGAGGAGGTGGACCACTATAGAGTGGAGTATGCTTCCCGGATACTATTCAGTGAGATGAATAGAGAAAGAGATCGGGCAATTAGGGAGAGTAGTGCTATAAGGCTGTCGAAGCCATCCTCTGTATTATTGAGTCCGTTTTGTCAGATTAATTCTGCTGATATAGAAACTGCGTAATCCAACTGCTGGGTAGTTTGTAAATTGAACAAATGATGTAAATATTTGCCATTTATCAACAACTTCTATTCCATGTATATTTTTTCCCATAGTTAAACTATCTGTGCTGGTAAACTGTCTGTGATGTATTCAAAAGCTGTATTACAGGTGGTAAAATATGAAGGAAAAAATCAAGGCATATATAAACGCAAATTATAAACTGTTACACCTAACGCAGGTCTAATAATACACCCAACATTGTGTAAAATATACACCCAAACTGTCTGTGCTGTATTCAAAATGTATGAATTACATGTACTAAAATATGAAGAAAACATCAAATCAAATATACACCCATAACCTGCGAATTTTTAGAGCTTTTGTTCTATATGAATCTATATATGTGTCTATATGTAAATTGTCAATGAACAAAAATACACCCAAAAGAACGGTGCTTTTACACCCATATTCTATAAAACTATACACCCAAAGAGTTATCCCCTGCTGCTGGTACCCTGAACTGATAATTCATAACGTGTCCTTGATATTGGCTGGAATTTGAATGCGCCGCTGATGCAGCATCAAACAGGTTTATCTGAATATAACACTCACACATTAGCTAACCTATTAACGAGAAAAATAAACTCAATCGCCACAAATTTAAAGAACATTACTTTTACCTCGCTTAAAACTTTCGTCTTCTTCTTCTTTGTGCCATTTGCGATCTGTTTCTCCAGCTTTGAACCTAGCCTGTTTTTTGGACGTCCTCTTGTTCGAATCCTTGGCGGGCTTTGAAGCTCGTTAACGGATTCCAAGTTGGCGTCTTCGTGGGATAAAGAAGATGTCCCCTTCCTTTTGGCTTTTAATGCTTCCATCTCGGCCATGACGTTATCGTAAGCACGGTGCAGAATTGCAGTCAGCTCCTCCGATTCGGAGGCAAATTCGCAAATATTTTGCGAACGAAAAACCAATTGGTCGAACCTCTTGCTTCTTGGCTCCATTAGTGGCTCGTCGTGGCTGCTCTTGATGTGTGTGTGTCGCCTCTTTACCTTCTTGCTCCATCGTTCCAGTATGTATCTAGGTGACACTTGGCTTGCTTGTTCGAAGCTTAACACGCTTAGTGCGTGACGGCACAGTATCCCTCTCGACTCGAATAATAAGTATTCGCATTTTACCTCGGCTGCAACTGAGTCGTAAGTAACCACGAACTTGTTGAATATTGAGCTGAAAACTTGTTCTCTGACTTCGTATACTGAATAGCCTAGAGCGGAATTCTTTAATCTGGTGATGCAATTCGCCTTTCCTCTAAATTGCGCTTGGACTTCCCTAAACTTTGCGTGAGTGTACGCATCTTGAAACTGAGCTTCAATGGAGGATTTGGTTGCACACGGTATGTCCGTATGAAAATCTGCAGCATCTGATTCTCTCTATGCTTGCTCCCTGCTTCCGAGGCAATTATCGTATTGTTTGACGAACTGAATAAGCGAGCTGTTCCGGGTGATATACTTGTTAAAAAATGAATGCATGCTCTCGCTCCTTTGGGTGCTTCTCATCCCTGCCCAGAAGTGGTGATCCAGATAGATAGGAACCCATATGTGACGGTCTTCGTACAGATCTGCATAATACACCCAAACACAGACTGTAAATACACCCGAGGAAACATGCAATATACACTTCTGCTGCAGATTTTAAAAAGACATTACCTGAAAGTCACTTGTTGTCCGCAAGACCAAAAGATTGCAAAAAATCGTTCCAATTCCTATCGAATGAGTCTTTGTTATGAGAGTTCCAAACAACTTGGCTCATTTCTTGTTCGATATCGGCATGTCCCTTGTACCCGTTTAATTTTCTTGGAATCTTCTTCATGATGTGCCAAATACACCAACGGTGAATTGTCGTTGGCATATAGGCCTCTAAAGCCCTTTTCATTGATGCGCACTGATCGGTGAGAAACCCTTTCGGAGCGTTTCCTCCCATGCAACGAAGCCAGCATTGAAATAACCATTTGAATGATTCAATTTCTTCGTTCTTCATCAAAGAGCATCCGAGAAGTGTTGACTGACCGTGGTGATTCACCCCGACGAAAGAACCACAGACCAAATTATACCTGAAACAAATTACCATGGTCCAGAATGCAAAATCATTAGTTACACCTTAACAAATGCTTCGCATACACCCAATGAAACAGCCAATATACACCTCTGATGCGGATTCGTAAAAATAAAATAATTTAGCATCATAAACAGGGGCAGTTTGTTACCTGTTTGTATTGTAGGTGGTGTCGAATGAAATGACGTCTCCGAAATACTCAAAGGCGGCTCTGCTTCTTGCATCGGCCCAAAAAGCGAGCTTAATCGATTGATCCTCTTCGAGTTGGAGCTCAAAAAAGAAATTCGGATTCTTCTCTTTCATTCTTAACAAATATTTCCCGAATTCCTTTGCATCTTCTTGTTCGGAAACATTCCGCACTTCCCTCGTAATGTAATTCTTCACGTCCTTTTCGATAAAATTTAACTCGCGATGACCCCCGGCAGCCGCAACAAATGATTGGTATGTTTTTCTTGGTCTGATACCGGCCTCCTCGTTATTCTCTATTGTACGACAAATGGACATGCTTAGTTCCCTGTGCTGTTTGAGCATCTCTGCTTTGCTTGAATAGCAAGGGTGTGAATGATCGAGCACAACCTTTGAAATAATCCAAGCACTGACATCCTTCAATGTGTGTATATAAATTCTTGCAGGACAGTTTAGACCGGCTGTAGGATTGGTCTTCTCGGTCGGAGATATTTTAGATTTCCATTTCCCTCTCTGCTACATGTAATCAGTTGATTCTTAATCTCGTTTCCCTTCCTATTTGTGCACCGAACTCTTGTAGAGAAACCTGCAGCCTTGGCGTAGTTCCTGTAAAATTTTCCAGCATCTTCAAGGGTGGTAAAGGTCATTCCAACCTTCGGAACAAGCTCGTCATCAACAACCGAGAGAGGCTGCACAATACACCGTGTCAGAAACTGTGAATACACCCATAGATATGATTCAAATACACCCAATCATGCCTAATATGATACAGCCGAACCGCAACAACTCAACTACACAATGACCTTTAAAGCCATAAACTGTAAATACACAGGCTACAGAATACACCATGTCAAAAACTAAAAACACACCCAATCATGTCTGATATAATACACCTGAACAACAACAACTCAATTAAAATAACAAAACCAGTAGTGTAGATACACCCACACTTCTAGCAAAAATACACCCAAAAAAAGACCTGATCTACACCCGAGCGTCTACTATAAATTCCAGGTAATTAATCACAACTAATACATTGAATCGATAGATTCATGTTAACGTGTTAGTTTCACAGTCAATGTTCAGCAATTTTTCAACTACACAATGCTATACAAATTACTGAAAGAAAATTCATTATGTAGATCAAACCTCAGGAACTTCGTTAGATTCAAATTCATAATCCACTTCGCCTGGATTCAGCTGAGAATCTGAGGTGGAATGATCCATTATCTTCAAAACGAGTTCAAACTTTGATTTCAGAAAACAACAAATCAAAATAGAAAACGAAGATCGAGTTGCAGAGAGAGAAAAAAGTAACGTAAACGAAGAACATACCAGTGAGAAAGCGAGAGGAAAAGAACGATGGAGAAGAACGAGGGAAGACGCGCGAGAAGAAGAACAACCAAATCTCAAAATAACGAAAACGAAGAAGGAAACAAATATTTTAAATTTGGTAGTTAGATATGCGCGGGATCTTATATAGCGCGTGTAATCAACGTACGTGGAGCAGCGCGTATTTTGATTTTATTGTTTAATGAGCTTGTAAAGCATACAAGCCCTAATGGCTTGTATGCAGAGCTTTTCCGAATAAATTATAGAATATTTAAATATCTAATCAAATCAATTAGTTGATATAGTTTGTTTATCGTAATAACTTGTATTTAATGAGTTAAAAGAAATAAATCGGGAAACACTTTCAAAAGTATGCCACGTCAGCTCCATCATTAAATGTAGAAATCCGATGTTTATATAATAAAATAGATATTGCTGTTTAAACAGAATATACTTTTTAATTGTAGGAGGAGGTGGACCACTATAGAGTGGAGTATGCTTCCCGGATACTATTCAGTGAGATGAATAGAGAAAGAGATCGGGCAATTAGGGAGAGTAGTGCTATAAGGCTGTCGAAGCCATCCTCTGTATTATTGAGTCCGTTTTGTCAGATTAATTCTGCTGATATAGAAACTGCGTAATCCAACTGCTGGGTAGTTTGTAAATTGAACAAATGATGTAAATATTTGCCATTTATCAACAACTTCTATTCCATGTATATTTTTTCCCATAGTTAAACTATCTGTGCTGGTAAACTGTCTGTGATGTATTCAAAAGCTGTATTACAGGTGGTAAAATATGAAGGAAAAAATCAAGGCATATATAAACGCAAATTATAAACTGTTACACCCAACGCAGGTCTAATAATACACCCAACATTGTGTAAAATATACACCCAAACTGTCTGTGCTGTATTCAAAATGTATGAATTACATGTACTAAAATATGAAGAAAACATCAAATCAAATATACACCCATAACCTGCGAATTTTTAGAGCTTTTGTTCTATATGAATCTATATATGTGTCTATATGTAAATTGTCAATGAACAAAAATACACCCAAAAGAACGGTGCTTTTACACCCATATTCTATAAAACTATACACCCAAAGAGTTATCCCCTGCTGCTGGTACCCTGAACTGATAATTCATAACGTGTCCTTGATATTGGCTGGAATTTGAATGCGCCGCTGATGCAGCATCAAACAGGTTTATCTGAATATAACACTCACACATTAGCTAACCTATTAACGAGAAAAATAAACTCAATCGCCACAAATTTAAAGAACATTACTTTTACCTCGCTTAAAACTTTCGTCTTCTTCTTCTTTGTGCCATTTGCGATCTGTTTCTCCAGCTTTGAACCTAGCCTGTTTTTTGGACGTCCTCTTGTTCGAATCCTTGGCGGGCTTTGAAGCTCGTTAACGGATTCCAAGTTGGCGTCTTCGTGGGATAAAGAAGATGTCCCCTTCCTTTTGGCTTTTAATGCTTCCATCTCGGCCATGACGTTATCGTAAGCACGGTGCAGAATTGCAGTCAGCTCCTCCGATTCGGAGGCAAATTCGCAAATATTTTGCGAACGAAAAACCAATTGGTCGAACCTCTTGCTTCTTGGCTCCATTAGTGGCTCGTCGTGGCTGCTCTTGATGTGTGTGTGTCGCCTCTTTACCTTCTTGCTCCATCGTTCCAGTATGTATCTAGGTGACACTTGGCTTGCTTGTTCGAAGCTTAACACGCTTAGTGCGTGACGGCACAGTATCCCTCTCGACTCGAATAATAAGTATTCGCATTTTACCTCGGCTGCAACTGAGTCGTAAGTAACCACGAACTTGTTGAATATTGAGCTGAAAACTTGTTCTCTGACTTCGTATACTGAATAGCCTAGAGCGGAATTCTTTAATCTGGTGATGCAATTCGCCTTTCCTCTAAATTGCGCTTGGACTTCCCTAAACTTTGCGTGAGTGTACGCATCTTGAAACTGAGCTTCAATGGAGGATTTGGTTGCACACGGTATGTCCGTATGAAAATCTGCAGCATCTGATTCTCTCTATGCTTGCTCCCTGCTTCCGAGGCAATTATCGTATTGTTTGACGAACTGAATAAGCGAGCTGTTCCGGGTGATATACTTGTTAAAAAATGAATGCATGCTCTCGCTCCTTTGGGTGCTTCTCATCCCTGCCCAGAAGTGGTGATCCAGATAGATAGGAACCCATATGTGACGGTCTTCGTACAGATCTGCATAATACACCCAAACACAGACTGTAAATACACCCGAGGAAACATGCAATATACACTTCTGCTGCAGATTTTAAAAAGACATTACCTGAAAGTCACTTGTTGTCCGCAAGACCAAAAGATTGCAAAAAATCGTTCCAATTCCTATCGAATGAGTCTTTGTTATGAGAGTTCCAAACAACTTGGCTCATTTCTTGTTCGATATCGGCATGTCCCTTGTACCCGTTTAATTTTCTTGGAATCTTCTTCATGATGTGCCAAATACACCAACGGTGAATTGTCGTTGGCATATAGGCCTCTAAAGCCCTTTTCATTGATGCGCACTGATCGGTGAGAAACCCTTTCGGAGCGTTTCCTCCCATGCAACGAAGCCAGCATTGAAATAACCATTTGAATGATTCAATTTCTTCGTTCTTCATCAAAGAGCATCCGAGAAGTGTTGACTGACCGTGGTGATTCACCCCGACGAAAGAACCACAGACCAAATTATACCTGAAACAAATTACCATGGTCCAGAATGCAAAATCATTAGTTACACCTTAACAAATGCTTCGCATACACCCAATGAAACAGCCAATATACACCTCTGATGCGGATTCGTAAAAATAAAATAATTTAGCATCATAAACAGGGGCAGTTTGTTACCTGTTTGTATTGTAGGTGGTGTCGAATGAAATGACGTCTCCGAAATACTCAAAGGCGGCTCTGCTTCTTGCATCGGCCCAAAAAGCGAGCTTAATCGATTGATCCTCTTCGAGTTGGAGCTCAAAAAAGAAATTCGGATTCTTCTCTTTCATTCTTAACAAATATTTCCCGAATTCCTTTGCATCTTCTTGTTCGGAAACATTCCGCACTTCCCTCGTAATGTAATTCTTCACGTCCTTTTCGATAAAATTTAACTCGCGATGACCCCCGGCAGCCGCAACAAATGATTGGTATGTTTTTCTTGGTCTGATACCGGCCTCCTCGTTATTCTCTATTGTACGACAAATGGACATGCTTAGTTCCCTGTGCTGTTTGAGCATCTCTGCTTTGCTTGAATAGCAAGGGTGTGAATGATCGAGCACAACCTTTGAAATAATCCAAGCACTGACATCCTTCAATGTGTGTATATAAATTCTTGCAGGACAGTTTAGACCGGCTGTAGGATTGGTCTTCTCGGTCGGAGATATTTTAGATTTCCATTTCCCTCTCTGCTACATGTAATCAGTTGATTCTTAATCTCGTTTCCCTTCCTATTTGTGCACCGAACTCTTGTAGAGAAACCTGCAGCCTTGGCGTAGTTCCTGTAAAATTTTCCAGCATCTTCAAGGGTGGTAAAGGTCATTCCAACCTTCGGAACAAGCTCGTCATCAACAACCGAGAGAGGCTGCACAATACACCGTGTCAGAAACTGTGAATACACCCATAGATATGATTCAAATACACCCAATCATGCCTAATATGATACAGCCGAACCGCAACAACTCAACTACACAATGACCTTTAAAGCCATAAACTGTAAATACACAGGCTACAGAATACACCATGTCAAAAACTAAAAACACACCCAATCATGTCTGATATAATACACCTGAACAACAACAACTCAATTAAAATAACAAAACCAGTAGTGTAGATACACCCACACTTCTAGCAAAAATACACCCAAAAAAAGACCTGATCTACACCCGAGCGTCTACTATAAATTCCAGGTAATTAATCACAACTAATACATTGAATCGATAGATTCATGTTAACGTGTTAGTTTCACAGTCAATGTTCAGCAATTTTTCAACTACACAATGCTATACAAATTACTGAAAGAAAATTCATTATGTAGATCAAACCTCAGGAACTTCGTTAGATTCAAATTCATAATCCACTTCGCCTGGATTCAGCTGAGAATCTGAGGTGGAATGATCCATTATCTTCAAAACGAGTTCAAACTTTGATTTCAGAAAACAACAAATCAAAATAGAAAACGAAGATCGAGTTGCAGAGAGAGAAAAAAGTAACGTAAACGAAGAACATACCAGTGAGAAAGCGAGAGGAAAAGAACGATGGAGAAGAACGAGGGAAGACGCGCGAGAAGAAGAACAACCAAATCTCAAAATAACGAAAACGAAGAAGGAAACAAATATTTTAAATTTGGTAGTTAGATATGCGCGGGATCTTATATAGCGCGTGTAATCAACGTACGTGGAGCAGCGCGTATTTTGATTTTATTGTTTAATGAGCTTGTAAAGCATACAAGCCCTAATGGCTTGTATGCAGAGCTTTTCCGAATAAATTATAGAATATTTAAATATCTAATCAAATCAATTAGTTGATATAGTTTGTTTATCGTAATAACTTGTATTTAATGAGTTAAAAGAAATAAATCGGGAAACACTTTCAAAAGTATGCCACGTCAGCTCCATCATTAAATGTAGAAATCCGATGTTTATATAATAAAATAGATGACCTCATTACAAAATTAAAAGCAATGCAAGAATCAAATTGATAAAAAAAAAGGTATAAAAATCTAATTGTAAATTTAATTAAATTATAAAAATTAATAGAATAATTAAACTTTATTGTTATTATTATTTTAAATTATTATTGTCATTATCATTATATTATCATTATTGTCGTTGTAGTTCTTGTTTTTGTTTCTATTTTTAATTTTTATTACTGTTATTATTACAAATCTAATTATTTATTGTCTCTATTTTAAACTTAATAATTGTTACTATCATTTTTATGTCCCATATATTATTATTATTATTATTATTATTATTATTATTATTATTATTATTATTATTATTACTACAAGAGGTTTGTTTTTCCAAGACGCTTATTGTTGCTGTCAACATAACCCACAAATCAAATAGTTGACAGAGTTTTAATGAATCTTGCACAGCAAGAAAGAGTGTTTGAACAAAATCAGAAAATGGAAGTAGTAAAAAAGAAAACTGAAAAATGATAATGAGAAATGAATTACAAAAGTGTATTATTGAAAATGAAGTAAGACAACTCTTTCTTAAGTGTTGTGTATATATATATATATATGGACTAGCCACTAACCAAAGAAATTAAAGAAACTCAAGAACTCTAACTAACACCGCAACTATGTTTCAAAATTTAAAAATAAAAAAATTTTAATTTTTTTTTATTTTTTAAATATTGTTGAATTTTATTTTATTTTTTATTCTAAATAAAAAAACAATTTTAAGTTTTAAAATTTAAAAATAAAAATTTAGTTTTTTTAAAATTTTAAATTTTTTTAAAATATTTTTTTTATCTTTTAATTTACTGGATAATGATACTCTTGTTGACCTTTTTTACGAATTTAGAATAAATTAATTTTAAAAATTTAAAATTTGTTCATTGAATATTTTTAGAATTTTTTATTTTTTATTTTTTAGAAAAAAATTATTTTTTTAGTTTAAAAATTTAAATATAAAAAATAATAAATTTTAAAATTTTTTGTTAATTAAATATTACTGGACTTTATTTTATTTTTCTACTTTAAATAAAAAATTAAATTTTTAAATTTAAAAATTCAAAAATGAATTTTTTTAAATCATAAAATTTTTAAAGAATATTTTTTATTTTTTTATTCACCAGATAATGCTACATTTACTGGATTTTTTCAAAAATATAGAATAAATTAATTTTAAAAGTCTAAACATTTTAATTTTTTGGTTATTGGTTATTTTTGAATTTTTTTATTTTTCTACTTTTAATAAAAAAATTATTTTTTTAAGTTTCAAAATTTAAAAATAACAAATTTTTAACATTTTTGTCTTCTAAATATTGCTGAATTTTATTTTATTTTTTTACTTTAAATAAAAAATTAATTTTCAAATTTAAAACTATTTTTGGCAAGTCTATTAATTCTGTTAGTATACTATGTTTGACATTCTCCTTCAAACTTATGATTGGTCTTGAAAATATTCTAAGTTTGTCTTTGAACTTGTCTAAAATAGTAGCAAATAGAGGTTTAGTTAACATGTCTGTAACCTGTTCAGTACCAGGTATATGTACAACCTGAAGATTTTGTTTTTGAACCTTGTCTCGCACAAAATGGATGTCCAACTGAAAATGTTTGGACTTATCATGAATAACTGAATTCCGAGTTAACATTACAGTTGTCATAGAATATCATAGGTGCAGTTTAAAAATTTACTCCTAGCTCCATCAGCTAGTTTTTAATCCATACAATTTTAGCTTCACAAGAGGCCAAATTTTTTAATTCTATCTCAGTCGATTATCTACTTACTATGTGTGGTTTTCTACAAGATCAACAGACTAAATTAGAGCGAAAAACACACAATTCTGAAATTGATATTCGATCCTCTAGGTCACACGTCCAATTAGAATAAAAAAACTATAGATTCTGAAGTCTATGCTGTTGTAAAAGCCAAAGCCATATTCTTTTGTTCTACTCAAGTATCTCGAGACTATTTTAATAGCTTTCCAATGAGTAAGCAAATGCTTATGCATGAATTGACTTCGATTGCAAATGGAGAAGGATATATCAGGCCTTGTAAAGAATAAATACCGGAGACTACTAACTATTGATCTGTCCAGCTTAGGGTTTTAAAATTTTTCAGAACTTGTAGACAATAATTGTAGAAAAAATGCTATAGGAATTGACAGAGCCGATGCCTTTTCCATATTTACTTTAGACAATAAATCAGTAATATACTTTGTTAGAGACAGATGTAACTATCCAGCACTTGTTCTTTGAACTTCAATGCCTAAAAAATAACTTAATTCTCCAATATCTTTTAGAATAAAAATATAATTCAATTCTTTAATCATAGATTCAATTTCAAAAGTATTACTTCTAGTGACAATGATATCATCAACATAGCATAAAATATAGATAGCGTAAGTGGCAGATTGTTTAATGAATAGAGATGTATCAGACTGAATATTTTTAAAATTAAATTGCGATAAAGTATTGTTTAATTTAAGAAATCACTCTCTTAGGACTTGCTTAAGGCCATAGAGATCTATTTGACCTGCAAAATTTAATTTGAACATTAATTTAAAAGTCTTTGGGCTGTTTTATATAAATAACTTATTTAAGATCTCCATTTATAAAGATATTATTAAAGTCAAATTGTCTAATCACCCAATTCTTAGATAGAGATAAACTTAAAACTTATCTAATGGTGGTTGGTCTTATTACAAGACTAAAATTCTCATCAAAATCTATTCCATAGATGCTATCATCCAAGAGATTAAATTGTAATCTTTTTGCCTCCATTATTTGTAAGAAGTTGTTTCTTTATTTGCTAGTTTATCTTTTTCAGAGACAAAACGAGTTGGAATCTTCTTAAAAAGATGATCTTGTAAATCTTGACCATAAATTGCTGTAATTACTTGTTGCTGCTAAGTTTTATGATTATTTTCTCCTAATTTATCTTTAATGAAAATTTGATTTAACAATCGAATTTGTTGTAATTTGATTAGGATCTGAGTTAAAAATATTGTTGATTGAAGAGGATGGTGAATTATTTGCAGATTCAGCCATTTATAGATTAGAACCTTAAACTACTAATACCATGACATAATTTTAATGAATCTTGCACAACAAAAAGTTATGAACTGAGTGTTTGAACAAAACCAAAAAGTGAAAGAAGTAAAAAAGAAGAAAACTGAAAAATGATATTTTAATAAGAACTGAATTACAAAAGTATATTATTAAAAATGAAGTAAGACAACTCTATGTCAGTATATTATTAAACTTGATAGGGACTCTAGAGTAAGTGCAACTCCTTGTGTTTCATTATTTCAGTGTAAATGCCATTCTAAACCTATATATATAGACTAGCCACTAACCAAAGAGACCAAAGAAACTCAAGAACTCTAACTAATATTGCAACTATCATTAACATTCTATTTTTGGCAAGTCTGTTAATTCTATTAGCATATTATGCTTGACAGTAGTCACACAAACACACGTGTCCCTAAAATCAAGAAATTAAAACTTGCTAATCTGATCATTAATTTCCAATTGCAAATGCTAAACAACGTCACACATTTCTGTATTTAATTACTGACAACATGCCGTATCTGCATCTTGTAGAAACATCAGGTTATTTCCTGTCATGTAAGAAAGTATCCTCGGAGATTGACATATGTTATCTACACTGGTAGAAGGAACGTGTAAAATCCGAAAAAATTAAATTAAGTAAATTAATTAATTAGAATTGCGTAAATTGGGGTTAAGACGTTTGAAATGTGTAAAAATACTAAAAATTACAATTTAAAAATTAAAGATAAAATTTGAATTAAGAAAATTAAATTGAGCACGAAAATATAACTATTTTAGAAAAAAATGCGTGCCGGTTTAAAATTAATTATGAGCGAAAGAAATTAAGGAATTAAAATTTATAATTTGAAAAAGTAAAAATAATTAGAATACGAATTAAAACAATAATCTTAAAGGTTTTGACCTAAAATTGGGCCAACGGACTAAAACGAGTGAATCGGACCCAAATAGGCCCAAATCCACATATATAACACTCCAAAACTTAATCAATTTCAGCACATTTCTATTGAGAGAGTGAGAGACACACGGATAGAGAAGAGAAGGGAAGAACCAAAACCTAGAGCACAATTCACCTTCTTATTTCTGGAGCTTTTTATTGAATTTAAAATGTGTCACAAGTGAATTAAATAACTGATAAACCCCGATTTCGTGGTTTATCTTGTGCTTATTTTAGGGGATTTTACCACCTTTTCTCACATTTATTCAATAAAATAGTATAGTTTTGTAATTCTCCCTTGAATTGTGTCTAAGTGTAAAAACATGCTTTTGTTAGGCCCTTAAATTGGTGATTTTAATTTACTTTAATTCCATTCGATGCATTGATGTGTTTGTTGAGTGATTTCAGGTTCATAAGGCAAGTATTGGATGGAAGAAATGGGGAGAAAAGCATACAAAGTGAAGAATACATGAAGAAACAAAGATTGAGAATGCATCAATGGGCGCGCACGCGTACAAGGTGCGCACGCGCAGAAGTGATTTCACATAAGGATGCGCACGCGTACATGCCGCGTCTGCGCGGATGAAGAAACAGCCAATCGACGCGCACGCGCACATGGCGCGTACGCACCGATACTAGCACGTGACCCACTTAAAGGCAAAACGCTGGGGGCGATTTCTGAGCTGCCCAGGCCCAAATCCAACTTGTTTCTGAGTGTATTTCATGCAGAATTGAAGTCCAAGCAAAAGGGGAGCAATTAGTTAGTCAATATGAGGCTTTAGTTAGTTTTCTAGAGAGAGAAGCTCCCTCTTCTCTCTAGAATTAGGTTAGGATTAGGTTAAAATGTCTTGGATCCATGTTTAATTCCTTGCTTTCATCTTAGTTCTTTTATAATTTCTCACTTTTACATCTTGATTTTTTTTAGTTGTAATGTTAATCTCTAATTTTGCTTCCTTTTGTGATGATGAACATTGTGGATTCAAATTCCTTTTAATGAAAATTTCATGTTTCTATGTTTCTTTTATGTTGATCTTGCTTGTTATTGTTGAGTTCTTGCTTATGATAGTTATGGTTCTCCTTAATTTTAGCATTTTGTGATGTTTACTTTTATTGCACATTAGGTGTTTGATATAATGCTTCCTTTAGTTTTTGAGTAGTGCTCTTGACCCTTGGCCTAGGCTAAGAGGATTGAGTGATCTTGAGTCCTTGGGCTTCATTGAATTGGTAATTCTAGAACCCTTGGGGATCAATTTGATAACCATTGACTCTAACCTACTACTAAGTTAATTAGTAGCTAGGTTGGGACTTATGGATTGATGTTGATCAAGCCGTTTGACATACTCCAAGCTTAGGAGTAGACATTACGTACTTAAGGCTTTAGTGAGTAGACCTAATGAGCTCGGTTCCTCATAATTATCAATATTTGAATTGTTGACAAGGATAGCAACCTCAATTACCTAAGTCTCAGCCAAGAGTCCTTTATCTTGCTTCCTTTAATTACTTGCTTGATTTACGCGTTTTGTTATTTAAATTCTTGCTCATTTTGCCCTCTTATTAATCAAACCCCCTTTGCATTCTCATAGCCAATAATTGACCACTTCAGTGCTATCCTCGTGAGACGATCTGGAGTCTAAATACTTCGGTTAATTCTTATTTGGGGTTTGTTCTTTGTGACGACTCAAATTTTTTATTGGGAGGATTGTTTGTTGGTTTGGAGCTATGCTTACAACGAAGTTCTTATTTCTACTAGAGAAATTATAAACCATCGAGCAATTCCCACTCATCAATAACCGGGAGTAAAATCCCGAGTCGTTTCCCTAGGAGTTAACATAAAATGCAAATTATTAGTTATGATTTTCTTGGAGATTTTTTTTGAAGTTGAGAACAGGAAAAATAAATAACTCAAAATTATAGCAATAAATAATTAGCAAGAGTTGTAAAATAATCAATGTAAAAAGCCTTGGTTAGGGGTGAGAATTAGAAATTATGTCCTTATTGTCTTTCCCTAGTGTGATGATAAAAGCTTATTGCTTTCACTTAGTTATCCTCTAACAAGTGAAGGAAAGTCAAGTGAACAATTAACCTTAGCTCACAAGTCCTAGTTACTTCGTAGAGAAGAACTAGAGTTACTGAGTTTCAAGTTAATTAGCAATTTCCTATTACAAATTAATACTTGGGTATAACAATTCAAGTGGCTCCAATTATCAACCCCCAACCAAGCAAGGAAATCTACTCTATTTTCATAAATGGCATTCCTTCAAACACTTGGTGGACGAAAATAAAAGACATGATAAATATGACAAAATAATTCAATCCAAATTACCACTAACAATAATAAATCATAACAAAACAAGCAATAATAATAGATATGGAAATAATTCAATGCATTAATAAAATCCAAAGGTAACAAGATCCAAACATGAATTCAAAATAATCAAATGGAAAAGAGGAATAAAGGAATTAGAGAAGAAAAACTATAAGGAAAATGACTCCAAATGAAGGTAAATACAACTTTTCTCCAGATCTAATTGCAAGTAAACTAAGAGTGCCAAAAACTCTAGAGAGAAGTGGGAGTTTCTCTAACTAGAATTCAAAAATAAAAAACTAAGCTAAAGTGAAAAGTGTCCCTAGTCTCAGCTCCATCCCAGCCTTTAGTATGCACTTTTGGGCTTGAAACTGGGTCCAAATTAGCCCAGAAATCGTCCCGAGCGAGTTATGATAATTGCAGCACGTGACGTTCGTCACGCGTACGCGTCAGCCACGCGTACGCGTCAGTGGTAGACGCTCCTGGTCACACGTACGCATCAGTGAAAAAATGGCTTGATCACGCGTATGCGTCAACCATGCATGTTGTCGCCTCCAGCTTCTCAAATCTTCAAATTCTTGTGTTCCTTCCACTTTAGCATGCTTTCTCTTCATTCTCTATGTCATTCCTACTCTATAAATCCTGTAATCACTTAACACACATATCACGACATCGAATGATAATAACAGAGGATTAAAAATTAGTGATTTAAAGGCCTAGGAAGCATGTTTTCAATTATAGCACAAAATTAGGAAGAAAACTTAAAAACATGCAATTTACATGAATAAGTGTGAGAATAGTTGACAAAACCCACTTAATTCAGTCCAAATATATCATAAAATAGTGGTTTATCAACGCACAAGCTGGGAAACCTTTTGGGTGCGTGCGTACGCACAAGAATGATGCGTACGCACAAGCCCTATTTTCACACGTAAACTCTGTTTTTAACTGTTTAACTTTTCTGACAAGATTGTAAACTTCCGCAACCCTTAATTAAGGTCCAAAGACTTGTTTTTAGGCTTGGGAATGAGTGTGAGCACATGGGTTGGATGAAATATGAGATTTGGATGAGTTTATGATTAGAGCCAATGAATATTGATGAAAGCTTGTAAGTAATGGACTTATTGAGTAATATATTGAGATAAGACATGGTTAATGAGACTGATGATGATTGAGTATGACGGATTGGCTGAGGATGGCAAGGTCTGGGTGATATCCCGCTTGTGTATGGATTGAGTATCTATTCGTGGCAAGGTTTGGGTGTTATCCCGCTTGCGTAATAAATTGAATTTGAGCGAGATCGAATTAAATTTGGTTATTTCCAGATAAACGCTTGGTTAAACCGGATGACATGGTTACGAGAAAGGTGGTTTATCCTGCATGCGGTGAGGACGGTGGCATTATCCCACACACGGGTCAATGAAAGTGACAAATTGATAAGAGAATGGGGTTATAAGCTTAAACTTGATAAGTAATAATGAATTGGGGCTAGGGAGTTTAATAATTTATACAATTGCTAAAAGACACTAATGTTGATTGATTGTGGCCTAAATGGCTGGACTGGCAAGGACAGTGGTGTCATCCTGCTTGCTCAGTGCGTAAGTTGCTATGCAGGGATGGTGATTTTATCCCACCCGCTTTGAAGACGGTGGTGTTATCCGACTCACAAGATGAAGGAATGGGTAAACTAAACGAGAATACTGTTAATAAACTTAATGATTTTTAAAAGCTGATTAAAGACTTTGCTATAAACTGATGTTTATTCATGGCAAAGACGGTGGTCAAATTCCGTTTGTTCGAGATACCTAGTAAAGACGGTTGGTATTATCCCGCTTACTCGTGGTTTATTGAGATTGGCAAGGACGGTGGTTAAATCCCGCTTGCGTGTTTTGGGAAAGGACGTTAAGTTATCCTACTTGCTTGTGGAACCTACGGATAAGGATGGTTGGTAAAATCCCGCTTACCTGAGTCGGGCCTGGCAACATAACTAACACATGAGCTCATAGCCAGTAGGGCAAGCATGCATCATTTGCATTTGTATGTATTGTTTTAGTGTGTATCTTGTACTTGGTGTGCCTTCTTGATTAATGTATCTATATGCTACTTGATCTAAATGCTTTATCTGTATCTCTATATGTGTATTCCTTGTATTGTTTTGCATGTGATTGCATAACTGAGAGATCCCTCATGCTGGTGGTGGTGACGCTGAGGGTTTGTGCTTGTTCTGAGGTAATGATTAGAGCTATGGCACTAAAATGCTGAGTTGGAACCGTTGTGATTAAAAGAGAATATGAATGACTATAATTGAGAGGAATTGAAAACTTGAGAGCATGTATTAGCTGAGACTTAGTTTTTGATTATCCCATTTGGTTTAGAAGGATACTAGGCATGAACTTTAGGTTGATTGGAGTATAGGATTGTCTAGTGATTTCGTGTAGTTTTACTTTATCTCTATTTAGAACTGTTACCCTTACTGAGAACCCGAAAGGATGATGTTTTCACCCGTTTAGAGATTTATTTATATTACAGATGCAGGACGCGAAGCACCCCATTTAGCATGCTGGATTTCTCTCGGAAGCGAAGATTTACTTTTGGGAGTTTATATTTTGTAATTAGTTTATGTATATTCTCCATTTTTGTATTTTTATTTGTATATCCCTCTTAGAGGTTGATTATGGAGAAACGAGATTTATGTTTATGTTTATGTTTCTGTTAACTTGTGGGCTGTACGTATATATTTCTAGCCGGCCTTACTTCCGGATCGAGTCTAGAGCTTGATTATGTATCTCTCTTGGAACTCTACTTATATATATATATATATATATATATATATATATATATATATATATATATATATATATATATATATATATATTCTATTTCTGATCATCGATGTTTTCTTTTGTTAACGCCCTGTGTGCGATGTCGAGTTACTGGAATTTGAACTATCTTTTATTTCAAGGCTCATAGATAAATTATTCTTCAAAATATATATACGTATTTTTATTTTTAGACGTCGTAGCGCCTCACCACCTCTGATTTACACTTAAGCATAAGGTTTTGTGTGGTAGGGTGTTAAATTATGGTATTAGAGCAGTTCGTTCTCATAGAGCCTAAGGGACAGACTAACTATGCTTCAAAGCATACTTTGAATTGTGTATAAATGCTATTTAGGATATATGTTTAAGAAACATAGCATGCTCATGAGCATACTTTTAGGACTTTGAAATACTAGACTTGAGATATTGAGACTGATCATTCTGATATCAATTGTTTGGTGTAAACAGGACCCAAATGACGTCTCGTGGATGCAGTCATGGTCGAGGAAGAGGACAGAGAGGTAATGCGGAACCGGAACCGACTGGCAACAACCTGGTAAACTTTATGGCTGCATTAGAGAACATGGCTGCTGCTATGCAGGCCACTGTTGAAATTCTAGGCAACATGCCGGAAATAGGAACGGTAACGGTGGCAGCGGACCGATGACGTTGGCTACTTTTCTGAAGGTGAACCCACCAATCTTCAGGGGTACCACCAATCCGATAGAAGCGGATAACTAGCATTTAGCCATGGAGAGAGATCTACAAGATCAACATGTGCCTGAGGAGCAATATGTGAAATTTGCCACATATAAGTTAGAGGGAGAAGCGAAATTCTGGTGGTTGGGAGTTAGTCGTCTGCTACCGCAAGGTGACGCTGTGTTAACATGGGATGCTTTCCGAGTCAAACTTTACAAGAAATATTTTTTGAATTCAAAGAGGGCGGATATGAGTTAGAGCTTATGCAGTTGAAGTAGGGTTCTATGACGGTGGTAGAGTACACCAACAGATTTGAGGAGCTATGTCAGTTTTCGAGGGTGTGTTGATGACAAGTCATCTTAGCCTAGTTTCACTAGCCTTTTTCTTTTGTTTTCAATAGAATTATGCACTTTCTTGAGTCAAAAGCAAGCCAATTGGGTAGATTTTCATGTTTCCTTTGATTTAATCAACTATGTATGAATTCATGCTATTTCATGAGGTTTTGTGCTATAATTGTCACATATTATGAAAGAATGAATATCTCATGATTTTGAGCATAGCTTTGATGTGTTTGGTTGATTAATGATAGGTGAAGAAAGCTTGGAGAAAGGTTGATGCAAGAAGGAAGGGCTAGGAGGAAGAGAGAACAAAAAGTTTGAGCAAAAGTTTGCCCTCAAATTTTAGCTCAAACTTTTGGATTAATTATGAACCAGGAAGTAAAAGCTGGAGCAAAAGTTAGACCCCTAACTTTTTGGCTAACTTTTGGGCAAAAGCTGGAGCAAAAGTTAGACCCTAACTTTTTGGCTAACTTTTGGGCAAAAGCTGGAGCAAAAGTTAGACCCCTAACTTTTTGGCTAACTTTTGGCATGAAAAACACTCCCTGGATGCACAAAAAGTTTGCGCCAACGTTAGCCCCCTAACTTTTTGGCTAACGTTGGCACATGAAAAACACTCCCTGGACTAGCAAAAGTTTGCGCCAACGTTAGCCCCCTAACTTTTTGGCTAACGTTGGCGCCATGAATAACCAAGGGGAGGCCAACGTTGGAGCAAAAGTTAGACCCCTAACTTTTGCCCCAACGTTGGTATCAGCAAAACAAGGGTGCTGATGTGAAAAGTTGGAGCAAAAGTTAGACCCCTAACTTTTACTCCAACTTTTACTCAAGCTTTCATGATTCCAACCCGGTTCAATTCGGTTCTTCTCCAAACTCCAAGAGCAATCAACCAAGGCCTCTCTCAACCCAATTCCACCAAGAGCAAAGGCCCAATTGAAGGCTTGAAGACCATTTGAAGAAAGTGTATAAATAGATTAGAATTTAAGTTTTGAAGGGAGCTTTCCCTTTTAGTTTTCATAGAGAGTTTTCGGAGAGCTTTTGGTGTTGAGTGAATTTTAATTTCTAAGTCTCGGGGAAGGAGAATTGAATTCCCTTCCTCTTAGTTTTCTTGCTTTCAATTTCAATTACAATTGTCTTGGATCTTGGGTGGAGAGTTGAAGAAATTCTGTTTCAATCTCACCTTGGGATCTTGTTTAATTTTCTGCTTAATTGAATTTCAGTTTCGGTTCATTGTTCTTCATCTACTTTCTTTGCAATTTACAATCTCCTTTGCAATTGTTCTTGTTGGATCTAGGAAGGCATTGAGATCTAGACTTAGTTTTCTAGTCTCTTGGGTCCTGAGATCTGAATTCTCAATTTACATCCTCTGTTTACTGTTTTCATGCTCATTTTACTTTTCTGTTTTAAGATCCGGTTTGATTCAAGACATCCTTTACTTCTCTCTTTGTTGCAATTTACTTTTCCTCGTTTAATTCCTGCAAATCCAATTACCCATTCCCTTTACAATTCAAGCCATTTACATTTCTTGCATTTTAAGATTCTGCAATTTACATTTCTTGCGTTCTAAGTTTCTGCCATTTAATTTCTTGTTCTTTAAGATTCAGCACTTTAAATTTCAGTTCTCTTAAATTTCATGCCAATTACCCATTCCCTTTACTTTCTATGCAATTTAAATTCTGCAAATCACAAATTTCTCAACCAAATCTTGATTCGCTTGACTAAATCAACCACTAAACTAAAATTGCTCAATCCTTCAATCCCTGTGAGATCGACCTCACTCCCGTGAGTTATTATTACTTGATGCGACCCGGTGCACTTGCCAGTTAGATTTGGGTGTTTCGGAGGAATTCGTTTTTCCGCGAAAATATCCCATCAAGTTTTTGGCGCCGTTGCCGGGGATTGATTAGATTGACAATGATTAAGTGAGGTGGTAGTTTAGATCAAGCAATTTTTCTTTTCGGTTTCTTTAATTTTTGACTAACCCACTAACTGTTTGAATTTTTGCTTAAGCTAACTCAAACTTCATTCTAGCAATAGATTGAAGTGTCACTGGTTTTTGTGTGTTTCTTGTGTTTTGCTTGTATGTCAGATACAAGAAGAGAAGCAAGAGAAAAAATGTTGCTGGAGAGGAAGAATCAGATGAAGAATATCATGAATTGGAGGAACACTCAACAAATCCAACAAATCCACCAGTGAGAATGGCCAACAACAATGGTCAACCCCAGAGGAGAGTCTTGGCTTCATATACATTTGCTAATCCAAGGCATTGTGGGAGTAGCATCCTTACCCCAAATGTCGATGCAAATAACTTTGAATTGAAGCCCCAACTCATCACCTTGGTGCAGAACAACTGTTCTTATGGAGGAGGCCCCTTGGAAGATCCAAACCAGCACCTATCCACCTTCCTGAGGATATGTAACACAGTGAAGACCAATGGTGTACATCCTGACAGTTACAAATTGTTGTTGTTTCCATTTTCCCTGAGGGACAAAGCTACTCAATGGTTGGAGTCATTTCCAAGAGAAAGCATCAACAATTGGGAGGATCTAGTGAGCAAGTTCTTAGCAAAGTTTTATCCTCCTCAAAGGATCATCAGGCTCAAAACAGAGGTTCAAACATTTACTCAGATGGATGGAGAGTCATTGTATGAAGCATGGGAGAGATACAAAGCTTTACTCAGGAAGTGTCCACCAGAGATGTTTAATGAATGGGATAAACTCCAAAATTTCTATGAAGGACTGACAATGAAAGCTCAAGAGGCACTTGACTATTCAGCAGGAGGCTCAATGCAACTCATGAAGACAGCTGAAGAAGCTCAGAACCTCATTGACATGGTGGCTAACAACCAATATTTCTTTGGCCATCAGAGACAACGCCAACCATCACTAAGGAAAGGAGTGTTAGAAATGGAAGGGGTTGACACCCTCCTAGCTCAAAACAAGATAATGCAGGAGCAGATTCAACAACAATTTGAGCAGATGGCTAAAAAGATTGATAGCTTGCAAGTTGCAGCAGTGAATACAAGCCAACCATCAACCACATGGGGGGCAAAATAAAGAAAACCAAGAAGATCAGCAGCAGGAACAACCTCAATATGTGCACAACCAAGGTTCAGGCCAAAATGAGGTTTATGGTGATACATACAATCCATCCTGGAAGAACCACCCAAATCTCAGATGGGGAGATAACCACACTCAAAACCAACAACCATGGCAAAGGAATTCAAACCAAAACAACTCAAGAAACAACCAGAACAACAACCAGCAAAACATAACCCACAATCCATATAGAAAACCCCAAAATGACCACCCAAATTCCAGCTATTATCCACCCAATAATTCAGTCACTAACCAAAACAACCATCATCCACCTTCCACATCCACATTCCACCCACAAAACAACCCTACAAATAACTTCCAGCAACCAAATTCCACCCCTATCATACCACCAATAGACCATCATGAAAGTAGAATTTCAAGTCTTGAGGAAGCCATACAAGCAATTGCTCAGTCCACTCAAAGCTTGGTCAAAATGCAAGAGAGAAATGAAGCTACCATGAAGAGCCTTGAACGACAAGTGGGACAATTGGCCAAACAAGCTGAACGGCCAACCAATGTTCTCCCAAGTGATACAATCTCCAATCCAAAGGACAAAGGAAAAGCTACAATCTCCAATCCAATGTTCTTCATCTACTTTCTTTGCAATTTACAATCTCCTTTGCAATTGTTCTTGTTGGATCTAGGAAGGCATTGAGATTTAGACTTAGTTTTCTAGTCTCTTGGGTCCTGAGATCTGAATTCTCAATTTACATCCTCTGTTTACTGTTTTCATGCTCATTTTACTTTTCTGTTTTAAGATCCGGTTTGATTCAAGACATCCTTTACTTCTCTCTTTGTTGCAATTTACTTTTCCTCGTTTAATTCCTGCAAATCCAATTACCCATTCCCTTTACAATTCAAGCCATTTACATTTCTTGCATTTTAAGATTCTGCAATTTACATTTCTTGCGTTCTAAGTTTCTGCCATTTAATTTCTTGTTCTTTAAGATTCAGCACTTTAAATTTCAGTTCTCTTAAATTTCATGCCAATTACCCATTCCCTTTACCTTCTATGCAATTTAAATTCTGCAAATCACAAATCTCTCAACCAAATCTTGATTCTCTTGACTAAATCAACCACTAAACTAAAATTGCTCAATCCTTCAATCCCTGTGGGATCGACCTCACTCCCGTGAGTTATTATTACTTGATGCGACCCGGTGCACTTGCCGGTTAGATTTGGGTGTTTCGGAGGAATTCGTTTTTTCGCAAAAATATCCCATCATGTGTCACGGTGCTCCAAAAGTCTATGAAGAATGGAAATGTATTAAATACAAAGGTGGTCTTCGAAGTGACATAATAAGTGCAGTCATGCCTATGAAGATCCGAATATTCTCCGAGTTAGTGAACAAGAGCAAAGTAGTTGAGGACTGCTCAAGAAAAGCCGCTTTGGCAAAGGGTGACTGTCAAGAATTTTATAAGAGGGATCAAGACAAGAGCTATGCGTCGAGGGATCAGGACTTCAAGAGGGGTGGTTATGCGTCTCAATACAACCATTGAGGCCAATGGCGTGGCAAGGGAAAGCACATGTGAAACCAACCCGATCATCTGAGGTGTGATAGGTGTGGAAAATACCATCCGAATAATCCGTGTAGGGATAGATTAGGCTTGTTCTTCAACTGTGAATTTCCATGGCACATTTCTAAGAATTATCCATGCCAAGGGAATCAGGATGCTAGTAGAGCTCAACAACATGGCCGAGTTCTCACTATGACTATGAACAGTACGGCTAGGTCAGACACTCTGATAAAAGATAACTGTGAAATTGGTAACAAAATTTTAATTGCTTGGTATGATATTGAGGCATTGCATTCGTTCATATTGCATGACAGGAATTTCGAGGGGTTAGAATGGCTGGTAATATCCCGTGGTTATTGTTCAAGCGATTTCTTCCTTCTTCTTTGTATTCTGCACTTGTTGGTAACTGTTGAACATAAGTGCTATGTTTCGGCGCTGTTACAATGCTATGAGAGGCTAACGGATAGTGGTCAATAATCAAAGTGGCGTAGAAGAAATGCTGTGTTCTTGATTGGTGGTGCGTGTACGCAAACCTCCACACTTCCGTACAGCAGTACCAGCAAGTGCACTGGGTCGTCCAAGTAATACCTGAGCGAGTCAGGGTCGATCCCACGAAGATTGTGGCTTGAAGCAAGCTATGGTTATCTTGCAGGTCTTAGTCAGGCGGATCAGAAGGTTGTTGGTTGTGAAACTATGAAGACATATAACTAATAAAGATATTTAATAAGAATAAAGTTGAGAGTCGAAGTTGCTTTGTCTTTCTGAATTAACTCTAGTACTACTGTCTTCTCTGCTTGTGGATGATCTTCTTCTATGGCAGGCTGTATGTGATCAACGCCATGGGCCGTGGTCATTGATCTCCTCTGCTACAGATTGAACGCCATTGGCTGTGGTCATCCAATCTGACAAAGGGTGAAGCGCGTAGCAAGTTATTCTCTTGGTGATCCTACTCAAAATGCCACAGACAAGGTCGAATCTTCCGGATCAGGGAACGCTGCTTCTTTGGATTCTAGCATATACCACAGAGACCCTAATCTCCCCAGAAATTGGCTGAACTGGTGTCTCGATAAGTCCCCAACGAAGTCATGGATTAACCGTCTGAGAGATGCATAAACATAGCTATTGGCTTGTGCTTTCCAGTCACGTATTCACACGAACCCAAGTACACGCGGGTGTTTGTCAGGCACGTTCATCTTAATGTGATGAATAGAGCTAATTGGTTAGATCATCCTATTTACCACAATGAAGATCGGATTATACATCTTAGAAATAGATCAAACACGGATCAGAGAAGAAATAGTAATACTTTTATTAATTCATAGGACTCAGCAGGGCTCCTTCCCTCAACCTAGGAGGTTTAGAAAGTCATGCTAAAGTGAAAACAATGATGCTATTGTGATGAAAGGGAAGACATGAGTAATTAAAGTTAACCCGAAAACGAAGTGTAATTGATTAAAGAATTAAAAAGTGTAATTAATTATCAAGTTAAGAGTAGGTGGCTTATGTTACATTGGACTAAAACTAAGGTGTTTGGATGGTGCTTGTTAAAGATAGATATTGCTAGCGTCGAGTGAGTGATTATTATGCCGAATTACCTTGGTAAAGGTTATGCCCATGAGAATGGAGGATTTATATTGAATCTAGAATAATAAATAAATTATAGTTTGGGATTGCTTTGGTGAGATTATAATCGAGTGAACTATTAAACGAAAAGCTAGATGGGGCCAATGGTGAGACAAATGAGCATAGCTTAGGTTTGGATTTGGCATTTAGGCCGGGTGTGATATTGATTAGCAATTGATTGTAATTATGATGAAGGGAATTCATTGATTGTTTATTACATCGAAGTTTATGGTTTTGTGCTTGAGAAGGAAAAACCTAAGTAGGTACCCTAATTGAGGTTGAAGGTTGTGACTTGATTGAGGTACCTGTTATAATATGATTATTAAGATTGAGAATTTTAATGAGAAGTGATAAATAAAGGCATTTGGAAACGAAAAATTCTATCTTCTAACTTTGGCAGTGTTCACGATAAAAATTTCGATACCATTGCTTTTTGTGAGGAGCACAACCTTCCTTATAGTTCGATAAGTATGGATGATGTTTCCCTTAAAAGGCATTTGGAAGTATTTGTCCAGGGAGGTATTCGGACTGCAGGGGTGTGTTTAGCCCTCTGAAGTAATTGGAGAAGACGTCGCTTGACTCTATCCAGAGGGAGTTGACCGACCTTCGAGCTAAGGTAACCTCTCTTCGGGAAGCCAAGTTGGGATTAGAGGCCAAGAATGGGAATCTTACCTCCAATCTTTCAAGACTTTGCGAAAGAGTGAAGCAGTCTAAGCGGCTTGTGCTATGGCCGAGGGGCTACAGAAAAAAATTGAGGAGAGTTATACTTGTATTTTTTAGGAGAAGCTGGATTTAAAGGAGGATCTGGATAAGCTGAGGGAGGAGTATGCTAGTCTGGAGGAGTCAGTAGCCGAAAGAATGGACAAGATGACTGAGAACTTAAAGGCTCAATTTTGGGTTCTTGTGCCCGAGGTGGACATTTCTCCCATTGATCCTGATAAAGTTATGATTGATGGGAAGATCATTCCTCCCAAGGCCGAGTCTGTACCTATTGAAGACCCAAAAACATCTTGTTCCCGAGTTGAGGAAACACCTATGGACTCCTCCAT